>NC_040017.1:14145307-14249982 GCF_000972845.2 Larimichthys crocea | reverse complement strand
AGCCCTAATAGCTATTTCTGAATAAATTCTGACATAAAAATTATTAATTTCATTTTTCTATATCAAATTTCCATTATATTTTTAGTCTTGTCCTCACCATCATTCCAACCTTGAATACGTCTTGTACCCCTTCCGTATAATGAAAGTGCTTCTAAAATGGCCTTTAAAAACAATTTCTCCATTCAAAAGCAGCATCGTGTTTAGAGCAGAAACAAGCCTTCTATAAATAAGTTTTTTTTTTTTCTTTCCTGTGCATGACATGCATGTTTGATATAGAACAAAGACATGGACCCTTAATGAGGAACATGTCTGTTCGCAGGTCATGTGAAACACGATTACAACGGAGATATTGATAATATGCTCTGTGGATGTGTGGGATATCATGGCAAGATCTATTCGTTTCCTGTTGGTATAGACTTGAAACATAACACTCTGATTGCCTCTCTTTCTTTGAGTCTCTCTCCCTTTTATTCCCCCTCCTTGTCATTCTCATGCTTGATCACTCCATTATTCATACCCTCTCCTTTCTCCGGTATCTTCTTGCATTTCCTCCTATCTCCTAATCTAAGATTTTCCTATAAATAAACAGAAACACATTGCCTCTTTATATACGTATACAGCATTTCTTCTTGCAGAAGGTGCATGCTCTTATATTGATCCGCGGTATTGGCTGTTAGGAGCTATTTGCCTGCATCAAGAGCCTTTCATACATTGGCTCAATCTTTCAGTCTATATCCATCTCTATTTATTGCTTTTTAATCCATTTGATTGCATTGTTGTTTGGCCAAATCCCTTTAGAGGTTAAGCTGCATTGCACGTGTATACTAAAGAGTTTGATTGGTATAATTGTGTACTTTGCATCACATTATTAGACCACAATATAATTAGTTGTACATTAAACAGTCTGACGCAGAGATACTGGAGGATTATCTGGGATCTCACTTTGAACAAATCAGTTTATTTAAAACCCAACACCTGAAGTGGTAAATCTAAAGATATTAAATAAGTCTGGTCTCTAAAAATGTTGGCAGACATTCTATATTTTGATCCTTGAGAGCGCCTAAAAAGGAAACATATACAGTTTGAGGAATCTGTTCATATGGCTGGCAGGGTAAAAATAGGTTAGGAGAAGACTGATCAAAGAAGATGACTCCTGCAAGAACCCCATAACTTCTTGGCATACTTATTCACATGAGGCATGCACAATCTCAGCTAATACTTTATAACAATAATTAACAGAAGTGAATGAACTCCTTGTTAATTAGTAAAACTAAAACCGAAGGATAATGACTTGTGCTGGAGATGTGGTAAGGAGGCGAAGGCACTTGTGAATCTTTCTGAAAAAGCAGAAAAATAAACAGTTCAATAAGATGTTAGGAACACACTCGAGCAAATCCCCCACCTTGTGTCTGTTTGGATTATTAGCCTGTTATATTAAATTGTCAAAACATGGGAGTTTGTATTTCCATTCTGGTTGTAGAATCATTTAACACCATTGCAAATCTACTTTTAAAGCGGGGATTGATTTAATGTGTAAAATGGCTTCATATGAACAAGTGACTGATGTGGAAGTGAAGATATCTTTAATGGAGTGTGGGGCTTGTTTCTGTCACAATTAGAGAAACATTACCTGTATAGCTGATCGATTGGCCATTTAGGTCCTCTGAACTATCCATACTGGAACATTATATTTGACTGATCCCTGTATATTGCAGGACCATATGGATTATCCACCACACACCATGAGTCATATCCTATTACAGCTTGTCATCATGTCATTAGGACTAGGAACCTTTGGCCTAAATGCTGGTTTGTATCTCTCGTGTCTTGTTTTCCTGCTCTAAGTCTAAATTTATGTTTATGATTTGTGATGTGAGGCTCCTACCAGTTATTAGCAGACACATGTGTGTAATAATGAGACAGCATTTGAGCCGTTTCTGCAGCTCCTTAACAAAAGAACACTGAGCAACCGCGATATGAATGTTTTATCAGTAGTTCTGAATAATTACTGCTCTGTATTACAGAGCTTTAATCAGTTATTTATACCATCTGCCTAAAACATGAATACATGGAGATTAAGGTTGCCATAGGCAGTGGATTATTTCAACCAACAGGAGCCTGTGCACTCAATAAATTTAAGTAACGGGCAGTGTTGCCGAGGAGATTCTGCATTGCATCTTCTATACAGACCTGCACATTATTAGTCAGTCAGTCACCTGTGTTTAGGTTTTCAGTTTCTGATGATATTAGCTCATATGTCAGCATGTTAACGCGTAATTAAAACAACAGCGCTGGGCATTCTCGTGTTACTTCACGTTTAATTAACAGCGCTTTCCAATCGTAAAATGTACCTTTTCTGCTCTCCCACAGCAATAAAGTTGAATCATGACCTTGTTAATGTGTTAAATGTGCTGTGATCATTTTAAAATTTATTCTACCCATCAGTCATTAGGTTCAAAATAAAGTTTAATAATCCTCCCATAAAACCCCTTAGAACAATTTACAGTAGCAACCCACATACCACCTCTAGGCGTAAAGACCTGAAATTATTTTCCTTCACTGCATTTCAGATACTGTAGCTTAACTTCTCCATTTCTATTATGCTAATAATAAACATATAAACTTGCTACTAATTGTGCCTTGTCTACCTGACATTTTGATGTCATTTCCGTGCTGCATTCCCACAAACATAACATCCAGTAGACAAATATAGCTTTCCGTGTGCTATTCTTTGATCCTCGTTTGCATAAACATTTTTTTTAAGCATTCGGATGATGCTCTTATTGGGGGTGACTTACAATAACTTCAAAGAGGTGCATTTCATTTTCATTTCACTTTTATTAATTAATTTTCATATTACTGAGATGCAAGGCTGAGAGGAGGGAAAATAGGGCAGAGGTGTGAGATGTAGGGAGGGGAAGCATGAGGAGAGAGATGCAAGAAACGTGGGAGGAGTTACAGGTTAGAGTTGAGGACACATGAAAGAGTCGAGAGACGAGGTTAGCAGAAGGAGGAAAGGAGCTACTGAAGGGAAACAAAAAAGGAAACAGAGAAGGAGTGTGGAAGGGCAGAGAGCAAGATGAAAAGAGCGGGGAGGGGGAAAGGTATGGGGGACACAAAGGGTGAGAGGAGAGTCAACGATAAAAGGAAGATGAAATAAAGGAGAATAAGGGGGGTTGAAGGAGGGAAACAATGACTCATTAATGAGTTAGCAACCTGGCTCAGCTCAAAATGAAGGACCTGCAGTTTGGGGTCCCACTGCATGGCCTTCAAGAGACAACTGAGTCACCTACCTACAGAACACACACAACCAGCATCTTTTATTCTTTCAGATTGAGAGACAAGGTTGAACAAATCCAGATGAATAACTGATAATAAAACATACCTCTGCACACACATACTCTCATACACATCGAGAGGTATATCGAACTTTAGGACACATGCCTGGACAGAGTGCTGCCAGTGGGAAATAATCGAAAGTTGATGACAGGTTGCTGAGTGTTCAGTTTTTTTTTTTCTCGGCACTTGAATTTCAGTACATCTCAGTGGTATCTGTATATCGCTGTCATGTAACAGATATGTGGTGATATATGGCTTATATCCAGGTCTTTCTCCTTGAAAGTTGAAAATGAATGAAGAACGAGTGTGAATATTTGTAAACAAAAGGGGCTACGATGCACTTCTGGGCGACCAATGCTATCACAGAACTGGCATGCATGAGCCTGGACAGATGCCCAGACGATTGGCTGTCCAGGGCTCCAAACAACTCCTTTGTGTCTGGAAAGATATTTACTTTTTTTTTAGAAGAGTACAACAACACGAAAACACTTTTTTTTCTTTGTTAAATTGAAATAAATCATTTAAGAACAGATGATACCATGTCAGGTCAGTGCGAGCTGTCCGACAGATGGAAAAGAGACTGTTCGCCAGCTGAGCAGAATGCAGATTCAGTCTGTTTGAAATGCATTGCAGAGGATAACTGAGTGACAAAAGTGCATGCAATTAACTACAAGCTTGCCTTATTAGGTGACAGAATAAAGTTTTGTGGATACTACAGTAGGTTACAATGATAAATGTGTTTTTGTTCAAATGAAATTAGTAATAGTGGTTGTGATTAATACATCTCTCTCAAATCAGCACCTTCAGCTCCACCACTTTGGTGCAGACTGAAAAATCTCAGCAAGCTTTAGATAGACTGACAGACATTCATGTTCCCAAGAGGATGAATCCAACTGACTTTTCCTCTAGCACCACCATGAGGGTAAAATTTGTTGTTCTGCGTGAAACATCCCAGCAAAAGGGATGGAGGCTGACGGCAGCATTTAGCTCTTCTGTGCTTAAATACAACCTCACAGTGTCGTGAGCATGGCTGCAGACTCGTTTAGTCTTGTTTCAGTATTCTACTGATGCAGGTTTCATAGTGTCAGCATCATGTATCGTAAAAAAAGATAATGGTGAAAACAAGCAAAATGTTTATATTCTGTTATTCATAAAACATAGACTGCCCATTCTTTTAACAGCCCATTATTATCCCCAAAACTACCAAACACGTCCCACTGGACTGAAGCCCATTTGTCCGACAGCCTGTTATTCTGAAAAGATAATACCCAATGAAACCTCCCGTTGTTCCGAAAACATACACACTCCCTGCAGTTTTTTGACCTAAATAAATTTGACATAAATAGAGGTTATTTTATTTTCACAGTGTGATCAGGTTTACGTGTAGAAGTTCCTTTCGGAACAACAGACCTAGAGACAGAAATTGACTTGGTGATGACTTTGATGGCATATTTAATTTTAATTTTCTTCATTTCCAACAAATTTATATGAATACCATTTTTTTTTCTAAAATATAAAACCTCACTGTGATAGGAAAATATAACCTACCCCTGCTTGCTTAAACCACACAGCACATTGCCCGCTATTTTTGCCCACTCATAATAAATTATGTTACAAGATGTCATCAGTTTCTTTGGGAACCTCTTTGGGATTCTCACATTTTCTAAAAATATGTATGTGAGAATCCGTATGAGAATGTGTGCAAGATACAAGCTGCACATTTTGCATGACAGGGTGGTTTGAAGACTGTATTTTGTCCCGCCATTGTGCTTGGCAGATGTTCATAACTAAACGCCCTTATTACCTGCACTAATGACCTCACATGGGCACTGAGCAATCACTGTTAATTGTTGAAAACATTGTCCCATCACCGCTAATAGGCCAAAGTCTCAGTAGCAGTCTCTTTTAATTGGCCCATTTGAGTTTGATAAACCGTGCCGGGGTGTGTACTCTTGGGTGTGAGTGAGCGAGTGCACACATGAGCTCATGCATGCTCATGTGTGGGATCTGTTATTTATTAGTGAGGCTTGGAATACATATTCCTGCCTCTCTGTTTCCAGGCCCCATCACTATGTCTGTGTGTATCTATTTGTTCCTTCCTCTTTCTTCCTTTGTCACTCATTTCTATCTCACCTCTTTGCTTTTACACAGCAGGAAGCTACGGTAATGACCAGCTCTTAAATAATCACCACACACACACACACACACACACTCACAGACAGTCACACAGTTATACGAGCAAGACTTCAGCTCACACAGACTGCCATAGAGGCTGCATGGAAAGGTGTGAGTGCTTATTACGAGGTTCATAAACAAGGAGATGGAGAGAGCGAGGACAGAGAGGAGGTGAGGGTGGGATAGAAAGGCATTAGTCTGCAGTGGAGAATAATTACAACCTAATAACTCCTCAGTGCACTGCCTGTGCTCATAAATTTACATCTGTGAACGTGTGTATGCTGTAGACACAGAACAGCATGCAGCCAAGTAATGGCTGATCAAGCTCTGTGTACATGCATGCATGAGCGCCTCTTTATGTATATCAGTACATATGATATCAGATGTTTATCTATTATGTAAAGCCTCATTTTACGAGAGAGAGAGAGAGAGAGAGAGAGAGAGAGAGAGACACTTTGGTGTTCTGTGCATACATTTTGATATTAATAGTGTTTGCTGACATTGTATTTGCATAAGCCAAGTACATCATTTGCAAGGACTCTATGTGTGAGGGTGTAAACATGTAACCATGCCAGCTCCTAACTGTGCAGAACATCAGTATTAATATGATTTCTGTGCGAAATATTCATCCAGCTGGAAAACTGAGTCTCCTTTTCTCTCTTCCTCCTTTACACCATACTCTTTATCTCTGCTCTTTAACTCCCTGTATTATTTTCTCTCATTCTCTGTACACCTTTGCAGTGTCCCCGTCTTCCCTGTTCTACTTTGTGCACGTTCCTTGAAGTGTCTCTGCATTCATTACGTTTTAATGTATGCATTACAAATCAGAGCAGAAATGGACAATCCAAGTAAGAACTTTTCACAGTGTGTGGTTGTAAAGAGCCCTGGAACAGTTTTTTTAGCAGGAGTGCAGCTAATTCAAGTCAACTGTCAGTCGCTCTGTCCCAAAAACTTCAAAAGAAAATATGCACAGGCCACAGTTACACAGGCTGCAGCGTCTATTTGGACTTTTTGCAGACTCTAATGTTATGTACATACATTTAGTGACACAGTTTATCACAACTGACAATATATGTTTATCCAGCAGATTGTGTATTGTATTTTGAGTGGGCCTCAGGTCAGGGATCTTACTCAGCACATGGGGGACAGTGCATTCAATTAGAGCTAGGAAGCAAAACATTAAAACTGGTGTTATGCGGTTTTTATTTAGCACCAGAACAGCATTAAAACTGAAGGGTTTCTAGCAGCCCTGACTGTATCGAATACTGATTTTTTAAATTTATTTATTTATTTTCTTGAGCCACTAAAACCTCGAGCGTGTATCAAGCACAGCTTGTCATTGAACTCAAAGTCTATCCCAGCCCTTATAAGACTCTAAGCCATTAACAAGAATCAGCCTCACCCCCACTCTCTCCCCCTATGGCCCACTTAGATGGATGTAAAATTAGGCTTTAATCCGCCAGCTGAACTATATACTTGCTCCCCAGTGTCAACACTGCTCATTCCATAATATTTCATTCCTCTCTCCAACTCTCTTCTACATTTGTGTTCCCTCTTCTTCACTTCCTAAAGCTCAAAGTAACAGATCCGCTCTTCTATTTATCTCATTCCTTCTCTCCCTTTCTGTATTTCATCCGTGATAGATGTGCTAAATTTAGTACATGGCCCCCACTGTCAACACTGCACTTTAAATGAATTTAATCTCCTCTCTCTCAGTCTCACTGCCTTTGTATCCCTGTCTGCCGTTTGCCCCCCTCTCTCTCTCTGTGGTTGATGGGCCATGGGCGGTTTGTGGATCAATAGTTTTGATAAATGGGAGGAAATCTGGCAATTTTTCTTGAAAATCTAACTTATTACAGCTGGTTTAGGAGCAAACTGGTTAAGTGGCTGCGTCTCTATGTGTGTGTGTGTGTGTGTGTGTGTGTGTGTGTGTGTGTGTGCTGCAATTATAGGCAAAGGCAGCCAGGAAGAAATGCAGATAGTTAGGCAGTATTACTTGGTTGTTCAGCTGCAGGCCGGTTGTGAGATATGACACATATTCCCATTGGACACCAATACCCTGTGGTCACTGCCCAGAGCCTATTTGATTATACTTTATTCAGATTAGTCTTGTATATTCTCATTATTTTGCATCATTGTGTCACTGTTGCACTTTTTTAGCATTCATTCCTTTCACACTACCGGGCAAAATCACAGAATTATAAAAGACGAGAGACGTGGTCCCTGCAATTATTTCAGAAAAAGTACCAGCACCTTGCAGTGTGCTACCTAATTTGCATGCAACTCCCATTTTGTTCTTCAATCTCGTGCACTTCAAGGTCAGAAAAATAGCAACACGCCTTACAGCTGCTTGTGAGAAAAGAGCCTGCAAAGTGAATTGGACATGCAGAAAAAGACAGAGGGACACGAAGAAAAAGTTAGACAGAAAGACACAAAAAAAAAAACACATTGCCTCAGCATTAGTTACAATTATGGCATTATGTGGTTGCAATATATCCGTCATATCATATCGCCTTGTATTCTTTCTATACGTTGTCAGGATATATCATTTCATTGTGGTGTTTTCAAAGTTATGTCCTTCATGAGGAAATCAATAATATTGTTTTACTTCCATCAAACACTCATTTGCAACAAGATCAAAATAAAATCAGTTTACTTTATTGCACTTTAGTGTAGATAAACAAGCCAGTATGGAAGAAGACAGCAAACATCACATGGTAAAACAGTGGGAGGGTTTGCTCTCTTTAAGATCTTAGATGGAATAAGAGAGGACGACTCAAACCACATGAGCTTCTGGCCCGGTTTCATTACTTGGATCCAAAATAAACACATAAAATGACTCGAGTTATAGATCTGGGCTTCTGGCCAAAAAGACGACCATGTTGACTTTGTCCGGCTTAAGCTGCATGGAAATTGGGACAGAATATTTCTTGGCATAATGAGATAGCACCTGTTTCACAAGTTTTCAGGGTTTTTTTTATTTTTTTATTCTATACAACTTTAAACATCAGAGCTCTGCATTCAGCAGTGGTATTTCCCTCCCTTTCAAATACTGTTCACCCTGCCAGACTTGTGCTTATTCCCCTAGATTCATTAGTGTGTGCGATGTTTCTAAAACAGCATGAGTGCAAAGACCCATATTTGATGAGAACTGCATGTTCACACCTTAGTACTATAGATAGTACATAATCAGTCGATCTAAATAAGTGCTTCAGTCCACTGAGTTAGAAAAAAAAAGATTCTAAATGTAGCAGAAATGTGAGTGGTGACTCATTGAAAGGCCAAAGGGAAGCACACCAGGACAGCTTTTAAAGCAAGTCTCTAGATCGATCTGGATCAATGTTATATTGAACAGAAAGTAGAGTATATGTAATTCGCACAGAATTCACAACGTTAGGATTTGCTGATGAATATACATTTTACAAGCATTAGATAATATTTCTGTTGAGATTGTGCATGTCTTGGCTGTTACATAACGGCTTGTTGTCCTTGTCATCATCCTCCTTAGCACCATGGGCCTGAGTGTTGTTGAGAAACCCGTATTAGCTTTATGACTGCTGTTTTTTGGGGGAATCGTGACTGAACTTTAACAGCATTTGTACAGATGCTCTAATAAAACACCCTGAACCTCTGAGTTGATTGTTATTGGGAAATAAATTATTGTTTCAGAGAGAAAGCAACACCCTCATGCTGCTGTGACCTTTTCTCACTATTTTCAGTTGTGCAACAATCACTGCCATATTGTATCTTTGGGAGAAAAAAATAAGTAATACAGCAGAAGCTAACCAGACAACTGTTATTTATGCCAGGTCTGTTCAACTTTAATCACTTTTAACTTTAAGTTTCTCCCTCTGTACTGCCTTCTGTTCCATCTTCACAAATCTTCTTCAAATGCAACGTCTAAGGCGTGCATCTCTGCAGAAAACACTACAATTGGACACTTTTCTTTGTCAGAATTTCTTAAGGCAATAAAAGCCACTTAAACATTGAAAAAGGTGTCCCATCAAGGCATAGTTTTATTTCTATACAAAAACACCATTTACTCGGATGTGTTTAGTCTAAAAAGTGCTTTTGCAAGTGTCTTCACCAGTTTAGAAATGAAAGGACAAGGGATTAAAAAAGGGATTAACTGGAACTCAGTGTCAGGAGTTTTCTAACTACAGTTATCTTTTGCATATATCCATATATTTGGATGCCATTTGTATTTTGCAATGTGCTAATTGCAATACCTTGAAATAATGTATGTGTACTCAAGCTAAACTTTGCATTGTTTATTAATGCGTATCAGATATTTTAAATGATTTGGTCTCTTTTACTACAGTCAACATAATACTGGATTATGGTCAACAAAATGTATCTTGCAACTTCACTTACCCACTAATAGTCACCAAGAAAGTGTTGCAAGGTTCATTGTCCCATTTATCTCTAATTTATCTCGGTCTCCTGAACATGCCATTTTATAAATGTATATGTAACTCTTTCTCTCTTTTCCTGTGGAACAAACTGAACTGAATAACAGACAGGACAAGGACAGAGATGAAGAATTGAGCACAGACAGAATGACAGCGACGGCAGCAGATAAGCCAGACTTCACAGTATGATCCACCGCATGTCTGTGCGGACTGCCAGTAGTTTACTTTACTTTCAGTGCTTATGAGATCAGCAGACAAGAAAACACATTGACATCAACAAAGACACTATTCCATCACAGATAAATTACTGTAAATAAGTAACAACAACACTCGCTAAGGCATCCCACATTGCAGACGGATTGAGCAAAGTGCTCAACATACAATAATAACACCAACAATCAAGTGCAACCTATAAATGCCCACCTGAACTCAGCTACTGTACTGTTTTTTTTACACCTACATTATGTATATTGCAGCTAGGTTTACCTTATTGATTTCAAAATGTTTTTCTCCCAGGGTGAGTGCACCTGAACTGTTGATTTGGCTTTGTAATTGCCTTTGGGCTGAGCCACACCAACCTCCCTGCCAGTCACTGTGAATTTGGCCATATCAAGAGTGACAGAAATATTTCCCCTTTGCTGGAGCTCTCTTCAAAGCCAATGTTGGGAAGCCCTCTTCCTACTGATGCCTATGAATCTGCCGCATTGATATCAAAGCCGCTCTTTGGACTCCATGTGTGCGGCTTGGTGGGGACGGCTGAAGGAGGGATTAGGTTTTGACTGTGTTTGTGCTGGTCTAAATCCTTAACAGAGCTAGCTGACCTCAGGGCGGATGGAGAGAAATGAGTTCATCCTCAAGATAAACACACACAGACTCTCTCCAACACATTTCTTCTCAGTCCGTCTCTCTCTGCCTCTTTCACATAGACAGAAACGCACACAGTTTGGTTGAATAATGGCCCAGTGAGTGGTGTGCCTATGGGGAAAGCTGTCAGTTTAATTGAATCCAGTATTCTCCATTCTCCCTGCCTGCTAATTGATTCTGTCAGGCTCTTCTGCTTGACAAAGAGACTGACATTTCCCCCTGCGTGGTTATGACTGTCACAGTGTGAGCGATTGTATGTGTGTGTGTGTTTGCCCTTGCACATTATTTACTTAGAGCTACAGGAATCTGTGTGTGTGTGTGTGTGTGTGTGTGTGTGTGTGTGTGTGTGTGTGTGTGTGTGTGTGTGTGTGTGTGTGTGTGTGTTTGCGTGTGTGTGCACATCTGAGGGGGCGCCTAAGAACATTACTAATTTAGAAGGACAGACAGCAAAGTTGGCTGGGATTGTGTGTTTGTATGGATTTATATGTTGTAATGCTCAGAGGCACGCAGCCGTGATGATGAAAATACATCATGAAAAATGTCAAAAAATGATATGTTATAATGTACATAGGCTCAAGCTTTCAAACCGATCTACATGTAAGCAACACTTCACTTCAATGGTTGCTGTTGCTATGAGGGTCAAAAATTGAACTGCTCGTCCTCTCAGCCAAACCAACTATACTGTACACCATGACATCAACATCAAAAGCGACTCACCCCTACCAGGTTAGTGAGAAACCTAAGGGTTATGATTTATGACCAACTAACCTTCTCTAATTATGGCCTTTGCACTTCACAACATCAGGAAAATCAGGCAGCGCACTTGGTCTTCAATAAACTCAATAAACTGTTACCCCGCTGCTCATTGAGCCCCACTAGTGTGTAAATTCAAATTGGATGCCCTTATACAGGCATTATGTTACATCACGTCCGTTGCGCTCCTCCAATGAGCGATGCTTGGCTCTGCCATCGAGACTCTTGTCATCTGTTGTTCCCGGTTGGTGGTCGCACTGTACCTTGATTGTTTCCCTTTGTTTAGAGTTGCTTTGGCTAAAAGGATCTGCTAAATGACTAAATGCAAAAGTAAATACGGCTATTTGGTTTAGCGTTACCATTATACATGATGAGAATATCCAAGTACATCTTCATGTACATTTTTTTGACGCCATTCAAGTCTTAGTCATTGGTAGCTAACAGTAGTCTCTCAGCAGCTGTGGCATAGATTGAGAGGATGACAAAAGTTCATGCTCAAAGCACTTAGGTCAGTTGCTCATTAATAGTATAGTAGTATATGTTGCTTGCCTTGTCTAAATCTTGAGACATATAACATGTCAAGCTTTAAATTCTGTTCTGTTTCTTTTTTTTTCCTCTTTGTCTAGTTTTGTATGTCTGTCTATCATTATGACCAGGGGAGCATTTTACCCAAGTGTCAACAGCACCTACATCATTTTTATTTCATTACACGTCAGCGGTTGATGTATTGCAGTCACTTCAGTGCAGACACTCCAGGCCCTCTTTGCTGCCCTTTCAAACGATATGAGATTGGCAGTGGGGAAAACACACAAACCTACCTCCATACATACAGAGAAAGACAGACACATACACACACACACACACACACACAGATACAGCAAGTATACCGTTTTGACCACTGTGCAGCCTGCAAATATCAGTTTGACAGTTATTGTTGTGAAACACGAGTGTTTTTCAATCTCTGTCACAGATGAAGAGAAACAGAAAATTCATCATCAGCAGAGCCAAGCGGTTTCAGAAATTGACTAAAACAATAAACCAAGGGCCAAAATTATCCCACACTGACGTAAGCTAAACTCTCCTGGTACATCAAAGGTAGATCGAAGGGATAATTCACTTCAACTCGTGGAGCACAGATCCAAGTCAACCAATAATGACTCAGAAACTGAGAGTTTTCTGCTGATACTCTCTTTTTAGTCCCTGAATTTAAAATCTACCGTGAGGTGATTACTGTTGGCAGAGCCGGCAACTCATCGTGACTGAACAAATGTAACTGACAGCAGAACGGTGAACTTTTATCTTGACATTAACAAAGAAATTGTGTGTAAAGTGGTCCCTTTATGTACTCGCCCTATGTATGGAGTACAACCTTTATTAAACATTCAACATGTTTACTTTATGGTTTGTGCTTTCTATAGAAATATACGCACCAAGAATAACATAAAGGGTCAGTAAGCACTATGCCACGCACTTGAAAGTTAATAACTGACTTTTAAAGCCTGACGACTGCATGGGTCATAATGCATGTCAAAAATAACCATACAGGGTTATGTGTGAGGGCAACCATTAATATTTAAAAAGCTGCCAGCCAACTTGACAACCTCTCAGCCATATTCAGAGCCACATATCACTGTCTATCTTGTGCCTTCCTGTCTATTAGTTTTTCTTTTTTGTGTTAGTATTTTTCTGTTTGACCATGAATCTGTCCACCTGTCTCTTTATCGTCCTTACGTCCATCCCTACATCCATTCTCCCCACCCTCCATCTGCCTATGTCTCGACCATAAATCTAGATGGCCCACCAGAGTACATACACTCAACATACAGCAGACAGAACTAATCTCACAATAATCTCTGCCCGGATTATCTCTTCCGGTTTGCTGTAGAGGAATGGGAGGAGGAAGTGAGAGAGATTAGAGTTATTGGGGTCAAAAACTTCTCTAGTTTCATGCAGAAATGTCTTATGAAACAACGGCAAGTCAAAAGAGACCGATCGTCTTCTTTTACTGCATCACAATGACAATTTTAGAAAGAGTGGAACAGTTTATTATAGACATTCATCCTTTCCACGCTGCATTTTCTGAGTCATTGTATTTAGTAGCAGTTTATCTTCAACTGTTTCAAGAATAAACCAGGCTGAAAAGTATTGTATTATATTAATAAGCTGCTTGGAGAATACATGAGACACACAGACGTGTTTGGAATCAAAATCCTTTGTGGTATATTAAAGGTACTTAATATACTAGTTTGTGTACTTAACATTTGCAGGACATTTCCTGAACCAAAACTGACTTGTTTTAAATTAAGTAATACATAAATTAATGCACATCAGCACAATATAATAACCAGAGAAGGAAATGTAAATGAATTCCAAAGTAATTGCACATACTTTTCCCATGTTAGGATTTTTCCTCAGGGCTGTGCCTTTATTTTAGCTTCAATATGCAAACCATGCAGATGCTATTAAAACACTTATGGACCTTTACATATTTGTGATTGGCTGAGCTTGTTTTTCTGTCAGCATCCAATCAATTTCAATTTGAATATTGAAAAAAAATAAAATAAATAAAAAGTCTTGGCTCAGAAAAATGCTTGCATATATGTCTATAAATCATTCTTAAGGCAGGGTGTTTATGCTTTTTATTTGTATTTAAGGTATGGTTCTATATGGTCCAACACAGTAAACTGGTACTGGGTTAAAAATATATAAATTACATAACCCCGGTAAAAAAAACAAAAAAAAAAACATCCATCCATTTTCTGAAGCCGCTTATCCTTTGGAGGGATGGGAGAAGTAAAAACAAACAAACAAAACAATATCAGCATCTTCAGCATTGATGCTAGTATGTGTTTTTAAAAAAAACACTGTAGTCTTTCTGCGCTACTCTTCCAGGTCAGGATTCAAACATGTTTGGGGTCAACATGCTGAAGCTACAAGAACAGTATTAATATAAAATTATGGCATGTTTTTGTTCTGCCAAGGTCACCTATTGTCCTCAAATACTGTAGTTAGGTCACACTTTTTTATGAAGTCAAAGATCATTACTATAGAGCAGCAGTGGCAGCAGCAGAGGAGATTACTCTGGTGCCTGCCTGCCTGCCTGCCCACCAGTCCGTCCGTCCGTCCGTCTGTCCGTCCATCTATCGAGACCACCACAGGACCTTGGTGTTTACAGTCCTTCCTGCTGAGGTGTCCTTTATCAAGACACTTCCTGCCAGGCTTGTAGCTGACCGTGAACTCTGATCTTTGTATTGTGGGAAGACGTGGGGAGACAATTTCCCTACAGAGATCAATAACATGTATAGGCCATGGAGGAGCATGATTTTAAAGAGGAGAGCAGGCTGCACAATATACGAAACTATTATACAGAATGTGTGTGTGTGTGATGAAAGAGAAAGTCATAAGCACAGATTAATAAAATGCAATGTAGGGGAAATCTGAAATGAATAAATACATGTAATAAAAGGCACATTTCTATTTCTATTTCATTCCATACATGCCTTACATGCATTTATCCCCATGTAATGTGTCAGAATATGATCAAAGGTCATTACTGAGTATTAACTCAGGAATTTTGCTTTGTATTAAAAGGACATTGTCTCTCAATCACAGGGTTAAGCCACAGGCAAATCCTGTATATCTGTATTATAACAAGAGATTACTTCTATATTCATCTCATACTGGACGTGGGCTACAGTTAGCAGCCTGCAATATATAAAGTGTTTAAGCTGTACGTTAAGTCTTGCAATGTTGTTACAGACTGGTAGAATAGTAGATAGAATAGTGACAGTGGGGATTAGCGCTGACTTTATCTAATATTGGTTATCCTCTGCCCTCTGACTCAATGAGAATCAAGGTCATGCATCTCTTAGTGTTGAGTCATATGTCTGGCAGGGAGTAATATTGTTTTATTCTGCTTTTAAGGGCACAATGTTAATAGTGAATATTAGCTTTGTGCAGGAGAAAACAGTGGCCGTACCTACAGTAGTCGTATAATGAAGCTCATCACAGGCAAGTTTTTTTTTTGGGGGGGGGATTTAATGAAACTTCAGGTGGAGAGCACCATTAAATCAACTGACCTACTTATAGCAGTGTTCACAAGTGGCTTTTGTAGTTCATCCCTATACCTGTGCTTCCATTGGGCATACGAAATGCAAGTCAGCCAGCTCCACTTGTCACAAGAACGACAGCTCCAGTCCACACTCGTGCAACCACTTGCCATCCATTCTTCATTCACTTTGAATTGTGTATCCCACTAACAACCTGCCCCCTAAGGTCTGTTCCATATTGAGCAGCAAGATGTCATGTTCAACCTCTGTCTACCACAGAGGGATTTAATTTCCTTGCTGCCTGAATACCATATTTGATACAAACCATTCAACTAAAAGTAACGGGGGAAATTGTGCTGTTGTACTGTATGCCCACTCTTATGGAGGTTTATTGTCATTATCACCCTTCCCAGCTACCCAAGCACTCACTCATTCTGGTATTTTAATGCTCACTGTGCTTTTGCAATGCTTTCAACAGTAAAATAAGACCACTCTGACCTTTCAATAGAAAATACTGCAGACAGAAGAGACATTTATATTCCCATGAATAGATTTGAATGGAATTATCAGGTATTGTAGAATGATTGATTACTGTAGTTCTGTGGAGGCATCTATGGCAGCGAAACCTAATAATATTGGATTCAACATTCAGATAAAAATAAATCTCTCTTTAGTCAGATTTTTTTTTATTTTATATATACCATGAGAGCAATTATGCAAGTATGGGCATTACTAATCAGGATTTATGATCTTTATGAATAAGTTAGACGGGACATTATTTTACACTTATATCTTTCTTCACTTCATGTTTGAGGTGGCAATGGAACAAGCAGCAGTGTATGTATCTTTGTACATATCTATTCTTTTCTACAGTAAATGCTCCATTCGGGATACCATGGTTTGGCCTGCTCTGTCAGCTGTGACCATTTTACATGCAGAAAGGGCATTTGGACTTCCTGCCAGGTGCCAAACCACCTCAGTTGGGGCTCCTCAAACCAAGTACAGGAGTGGGAGTTCAACTCTGAGGCTCTTCACTGCGTCACTGATGCCAGGCCCAGTCAGCATGGATAGCCAGTTTGGCTGTTACAATCTGTAATTGTATTCTTCTGGTCACTACCCAAAGCTTTTGGCTATAGGTGAAGGTCAGAATAAAAAGTCATTGGGTGCATTGTGGGTGAACATTTTGCAGCCACAGTCCAATATAGTGCCTGAATTTATATAGCTATCTACCCGGCAGATCATCCCATTAACCTTTTTTTCTTTTTTTGGGATTCTGATATCATCTAAAATTCAGCAGCAAAATGTTCCACTGCGCACGGAAAATCACAGTCTGTTAAGCAAAGCGAGAACATCATTTTCAAACAGAAATGCCATCATAATGTCACAGAACTGGAAACTCTCAGACATTAGCTCAGCTTTGATTTCTTATCCATGTCCAGTGCACACTGTGGAAAAAAAGGCCAAATGTCTCACCAGAGAGTCTGCACGACCTCACACTCCTGACATATCTCGGAAGCCTCTAGCATGTCACGAATGCTTCATCTCTTTTGGCAACTAGCGAGATAAAAGATCAGCCCATTGTATTCTCAAAAAAAAAAAAAAATTACTATTCCACATTTGTGGTAATTCATAAAAGAAAGCGGGCATATTGTTCTCATGCATCCTAATGAATTTTAAATATGGACAACAAATGAACACCAGTCATGTATTTTGTAGAAATGTAGATGTCATCTCTTCTTTAGTTTCTCGTGTGACAAGCAAATATTACTGTAGTTTATGTGGTCAAGTACTGATAATAATGGATCACATCCATGTAGTGCTTCATCTTGATACCCGAAGCATCTAAGCCTCTTAAACAGAATCAGTGAACATAAGAGTTTTTATCAAGGGCAATAATGGTGATTATCCTGCAGGGTTCCTCTTTAAAGAGTCCAACCATATCTTCACAAGTGTCCCTAATATGATGGGGCCATTTGTGCTGGTAATACAAAAAAAAATCTTATTCTTAGAAAGAGATAAACCTTTCATCCCAAAAATAATAATAACAAAATAAAAAACACTAAAATATAGTGGTATAATTTAAATGAATCTACATGTTAGAAGAAGTTGAAACCTGCAGGGTACTGATCTACATAAACACAAAACTGTTATATGACTTAGCTGAATGCTGTTTTCTACGCATTTCTGGTATTTATGAGCTTAGCTGAATGCTGTTTTCTACGCATTTCTGGTATTTATGAGAGGGAAAAGTTCTCTTTTACAGCATTTAGCATATGCCACCTCAGCAAAGTTGGGGCTTGCTAGAGGTGCTAGATAATTACACACAATACAATACGCAGTAATTAAGGAGACAGTGTTTAAGGTGTGCCTGTAATTAGTGTTAAATCCACAACCCACACTGTAATTAAACAAGGGCTGAAACAGTTGCAGTGTCAAAATCTATCTCACCTTCAACAATCACTGCTGCAGATAATATAGAAATATAGGACACACAGGAACAAGGTCAGTATCATCCTTATTACTGCTGCTGCAGGTGTTCCTAGGAAGGTGAAATGAGGGGATACTAGTTTTCTGAAGTCTGCCTCTGAAGTTTCCTTGAAAGAGAATCACCGTCTACCTTCCAGGTTGCAGGTCTAATTTAAAACACGTCTATATGAAGCTGCAAATGAACCTTCCCAGTGGAGAAACAAACAGTTTCAGGCTAAGCTCAATGAATGGAAGTGAACATACAATACATTAGTTATCAAAAGGAGATCACGTAGAACGGCCTAAATCTATGTAAGATCACCAAAGGGATAGTTCAGAGACACAGTGGTTTGGGGAAATGCAGCTGTTTTCAGTCAGAATCTAATAAATGACTTCAGACAGATAGTTTTTTATGTATTTGGTAAAGTCGGAAGCAATGTCAAACAGAAATATTGTGCTCTCTTTGCTCAATTGCTGAGTGTCTTAGAGATCAAACAGCATAGTCATAACCCTGTACAGGAATTGAGCAAAACATAGTAAGTATAGAAGAGGGGCTGAGGTTGTGCCTTTTTCCAGGCTTTGTCTGAGGGCGGGCCCACAGTGTCAGACTTTAAAAACTCCCGTACTAATGGAAGCTTTATCTAAGTTTTATGTTGCAAAGATGGGATGGTTGGATTGCCTTTGGGTCAGAGGAATGGGAACAGGTGGATTTCAAGCATATTTAGAAAGGAGATGACAGGGTATACTGAGGACAAGAGGGAAATAAATGATAAAGAAAAGTTAGTTAAGACGATGCATTTTTCTCCAGAGTGAGTACACTTTCAATATCACTGTCATCCATGTGATCTGCCTCCGGTTGTTAATTTGTATAGAGTCCTTTATGAGTTTGTTACTGCTGTTTTCTTATCATTGTTAGTGAGTGTGTGTCACAGCTGTCTTCTTGTCACGATTATCGTGCAGAAGTCAGCAGAGGACTGATTGGTTCTCAACACTTGAGACTTGCAAAGGCATGTGCTTATCTTTCAACTGGGAAATCAGCAAATCACAGAGATCTAAGTTTGTTGTTCTTGACTTTTGGGAAGAGAGTGAGTGACTTGTGTTCTCTGTTGTTGCAACCACATTTTCTTTTATCCATAAAGTACCAACTTTGTGGTCAAAATACTTCCATTTTACAGTTGTTTCCAATGTAATACTATGTTTTTCATTACAAATTGTATTTTAGGATTTGGTACTGGACTGAGACTAAGTGGCTTATGACTAAGTGTCTTATTTTGACAGTACCTTTGACACTACCCGATTGGAGACATGTTGTATCATTGAGGAAGTTGCTTTTCTATCTCTCAGAGAACTATGTTTTATGTATTCATCTTCTGGCTGTGTGATCAGTTTTGGCCTGCTTGATGGTGTTTCAGATACAACTGATCCAGTTTCTGCAACACATTATCCACTGCCCCCTTAGAAACATTAGGTTTAGCCATAATTTGATGCTGAGAAAGACCCTCTTTGTTTAAAACAATATTCTGACTTTCACTTAGTTCTGAATTCTCAACATTTTCAATTATTTATACGTTTCTGTGAAGAGTGAATAAAAGATTTTATTCAGGGTTGTTAAATAGGTATTTCTCTGTGGATTTCTTACCAGATGTTTTCCATTTTTATTTATTTATATGGCTATAAAGAATAATTCTAAATAATGAATATTAATAGCTTTAAACACTATGCAGTGTACACTGTCTACATAGGACACAAAGTCATTCACAAAAGAAGGATCCTGTTAATAATTTTGTTATTTTTCACTGACCCAGACTTAATCAATAATACCCCTCTTCTAAAAACATAAAGAAAATACTAAATGGATTTAAAAAGGGCATGTGGAGTGCAAAACAAATAGGCAAGCCTCTTCCACTGTAAGGATCTATAATTTGGATTTTGTTTTCATTATTCTCTGCTCTTCATAATTGATCCGGCTCTATATTGGCTCCCACTCTATAGGTTCAGTCCAGGGGACAGCTGGAGTTCACGCTCATCAATGCAGCCTCTTCGGTTATGGCTGCAATGAAACATAGTCCTTTTGTTAGTCATTTGGCCCCTTGCAAGGCATCATGTGATCTCTGTGTTGGTTCCAATTTAAAATACTTTCTTTTAAACTACACAGTACAGTATATGGGTGGTTTAATCCTGCATCAGCTGCTGATTTTCTGCTTTACACTCATCTGGAGCTGCAATGCTAATATTTACATGTAAACAGTGACATTCATGGCATTTCATTTGTAGTTCCAGATGCATGTAATGAAGGAGAGCCATGTTTATTTTGCCTTTATCTTATATTGTCGTATAAAGATACGCTTGGCTTAATAAAGACATTAAGGAAATACTGTGAGATTATATCATCTTACATTGAATGATAATTGGTACCACAATTTTAAAAGAATTGATTCATGACTGAAATTCTGTGCCTGAATTTATTGTAAAAAAAATTAAATTCATCCTCGAGGCGAGCTCTCTCCCCGTTTGTCTATGTCCTTGTGAAAGTTTTGTTTCCTCAATAGAAATCCAGGGGAGAACATTCGTATGAGAGATTGATGGCCTTGTAAAAACATGTTGAAGTATTAACTTGCTGCTTTGTCCATGTAGGACAAAGAGAGACAAAGCAGAAGTAGTAGGAGGTTAAGGAGAATAGTTTAAGGGAGGAAGGGGAGTGTGAGGCAGACACTTACTGTGACACTGTGAAAAACAGATGTAAAGCAACAAACAGCACTCTTGTCACTCAGTTTTAATGATCTAAATGTATGTAGCGAGTAGGAAAACATACATCTATGTAAGTCACCTGCTGAAAATGCATTTCAGAAATATTACCACACAGTTGAGTGGTCAAAAGACTGCAAGCTAATTAATTAATGCTGAAAGAAAATGAGGCTCAAATATGACAAACTACTTCAAACACACCGTTATAAACACACAAGTCTGACACAGTGATGCTATGAGCGCTTGTTGTGTTGTAGAATGTTTTCTTTTTAAAAGAAGGCACTTTACAGAGAATCAGCCTGACAACAATCATTTCAATTCCTGTCTCTCTCTCCATGGTCTCTTTTTCCAGGGCAAAACATTGAAAATACAAAGCCCCACTGCTCAAGATAACTCTAAAGGCTTTCTGGCCAAACACATACAGGGTGTAGCCATTATGAGAGTCAACATGACAGTAGGTTCAAGACTGTCTTGAGTTAATGCAAGTTGATAAATATTGTCATAATACTGAGTATCTCTGGTTTCCACGGTTTTATTTTTGTGTTTCTCATTTTGTATAGTGCAGAGGAACAAGCTGATTTTTTTGTTTTATAGCCACAGTGATGTATTCTGGCTAAATAAAAGGAAGCGGACTCAAACACGTATTTATATGGACCAAATTAAACCAATCTCAAAGGTGGTCAAGCTGCCTGCCCAACAGGCTGCCTAATGACCCTTAGCTGATCACCTACTTACAGTACAATTAGGTGTATTTAGTAGAAACTGGCCAGCTGTAGGAGGAATAGTTGGATAGGAACCGGACAGGACCATAATAAAACAGAAACACTGTACTGTGTTGCCTGTTATAGAGTCATGCACTATAAATGACGACAATAACACACAGCTTCCCCCTGCGAAGGAAAAACGTGATGCCTTCCCACAATGTACTTTTTGAACTTGTTTTATGCTTCATTTATTCATTACTGTAGCTAATTAAGTCAAATTAATATTTAATCAATGTCATGAGTAACTATTTAAATAATGTAAGTTATACATTGGATAAGTAAGTATTAAAGTACCCCATAGGAGTGTTTTGACCTCACCCATTAACCAAAGTATAAATTATGGAAAGTACTTATAAATTAAGTATAAGTTATAGGCATTCTCTGCCTTATTCTGTGATTCTAAGGATAAAAATTCATAAAAATTCAATATTTTCGTTTTAGGAAAATAAATGGATGCAGCTTTAGTGGAAATAGTTTAACAGAGTCTCAAATATAAAGGGAGCTTTTATTTTGAATACACACAGTATTACAGTTGCCAATGCAGTGGACTACAGGTGCAGTACAATGTGCATACTGTATGTCTCTATATGCATGGACAATACTTTACACCAATGTACATTATCGATGCAATGCCTATTGAGAGTTACATTACACAAAAGGTGATGGTGGTGTCTGAGAAAACAAATGGCACAGCAGTATGTAACACTGTGGCTGTCGTGATTTTAATTGTTATGCCTGTCAGTGTGGGTGCTATGCTTAAAAAAAATGAAGTAAGTACTAATCCACATTTATGCATGTGCTCCCAGATTTTTGTCATTGTTAATAAGAAAAACATGTGATTATTTAACCAGCCAGTTACATCAGCTATAAGTGATTTAAGTGCAAATGTTCTTGCGCAGGTTGTCTCACAACTCTGAAATCTGATCTGTCTTAATGTGGGTGAGAGAGAGAGAGAAAATGAATACAAATTATACAGACAGAGAGGCAGAGAAATTGGAGATGATTGGAGAAATTAACTGGCGAGGGCTGACAGAGGCTTACAAAAAGTAGCAGTTGAAAATGACGATGACGATGGCGATGAAGATGACTGGGGGAGGATGTAGGATGAAGGGAGAGATGCTATAAAAAAGAAAATAAAAAGAAAGATGGGGTTTGTGTCAAAACACTGGTGTAGTGAAAATCTTATAGTGTAACCTGAAAAGTACTGACTCAGTTCCCCAGGGGAAGGTAAAAAGGGGGGCGGCTCACCTCTTAAGAGGGGTTGACAGAACAAGGCCCGCAGCTCACATGGACCCAAAGGGGAAGTCCACACAGAATGATTAATTATGTGGTATTTATTTTCATAATTAAAGCTTGTAACATCAAATTTTGTCCCCTGAGTGCTGTGAACACCTCATGGCTAATGTGCTCTGCAAGACACGACGAGCTCTGAAAGTGAATTTTTATTAAAAAGTTCACTCTTTAAATTAAAATTCTTTTTTTTATTCATTTGAATTTTAACATATAGGTCCACACATCCATCCATGTTCATTTCAGTGACACGCGTTGTGTGATTTTTTTTGCATTTTGCTTTTTTTGTGTGTCAGACAGCATGTGTGTGCTGCAGGGACTTTGCTGTCAACCCTTTGCCCTCCTCTGTTCTGCGTCGCCCGCACCGGAGAAATAATTGGCACATTAAATTATTTAAAAAACAGCCAGGGCACATTGTCATAAATATTCACTTGACGTTCTGCTTAGATCAACAGTCGGAACCCAGAGCTCTGGATGTGACTTCATGATATCCCATATGAGTGTGTGTGTGCATGTGTGTGTGCATGTGTGTCCGTTTTCAGCGCCCAAGGGCTGATTGATGGACAGTGCTTACAAACAAAACGTCCTCCCGTCGATCAGCATAACTGAATGCAGACAGCATGAAAATGTCAGATGTGCACGTGAGTGTGCGTAGCCGCAGCGGGCATGGAAATGTCAGCCACGCTCAAAACTGGCCACACTCACTCGTGAACATGTGCACATACAAAGTACACACACACAGCTCATCATCAGTCCGTTGTTGTAACAAGTGTCTCTAACGAACCTGTCGCTGTTCTCGCCCGAGACGAGGCAATAATGACATGCTAATAAAGTAGAGCCGCTGATAACAGGTCTATTAGTATCTATTAACGGCATCTGGCTGCACGCACAAGGCCTCCGTCAGCCTCAGACTGACCACTCCTCTGCTGCACAGACACAATGACAGCTCTAATGCTATTGTGACTTAAGTACCAAACACTGTGTGTGTGTGTGTGTGTGTGTGTGTACAATTTTACTTCACTATCTCCACAGTATAACAGTGTGAAAGATTGTGACACCACTACTTTTTCTTATGCACACACCATTTTGGGGGTATAATGTGTTATCTGCCTCGCTAAGTTTGTTTTTGTGACTGTGGCCACAGACTGTAGAATAAAAAGATTTTTAAGGCATACAAACGACTATATGACTGGCTTTTCTGCATCTTTGACAGTTTCTGCCGGCAAAAATATTCAGCCTTGGGCAAAAAGGTAATAACTGTGGTTAGAGCTAAGGTGACAAAAGCAAGTGGCATCCGGCATGACTCAGTGTGACAAGCTGAGATACCTGTCAATCTAGCAGACCATACCTGTAACCTTACCCCTTATTAAACCTTAATATTCTCTCTTTCCTGATAGACTTCATCTTCACTTTCATTTTTGTTTTCTTTTTTAGGATTGCAAGTTAAAGCGCATCCACATTTCCTTCACCATACAGTCAAGGTTGCAACTTGATGTGCAAGTCTGTTTGTGGTATTGCTTTGTGCAGAGACAAAAAGCTGCTTGTACACATACAGCAAACAATACAATACAATAAAACAGTGATAGTACATACATTTTGATAGAAAATACACAATTTAACAGCTGGTGCGTAAGTTAAAACATTCTACAAGCACAACAGCTCATTCATACCAGTTCCTAACTGTCTGTAGATAGAAACTTGGTTTGAGCAGTGCCTGTTTTGATACCACAGTAATGCAGACTTGATGGCAACAATGTAAATAAGTCATGACTTGGGTGGGTAGAGCACTTGATTATAGACTGAGCTGCTGGGAAAGATCTCGAGGCATCAGTCTGCCTATAATCCCTGGAGCAGTTTACCAATCCTGTAGAGCTGCCCCAGTCTATCTGCTACGTGTTGTTTAGTTTCTATCGATCAATCTATCTATTTATGATCATCTTGAAAATATGGTTTGACTGATCAAAAGTATGCAAATTCTGTTAAATTCTCTCTGGGATTTCTCTTTGCCGGTATCCGACAGTCAGATGGTGAATTGCACAGTTAAGTTGTGCTTTGAGACACACAGGCAAGGAATAACCTGGGGAAATGACAGTCAGACAGTAATTACCAGTCTTCGATTGCAGTGGCGTTGAAAGCAGTTAGAGATGAAAAGCCAAGAAAGGAGAGATGATGAAGGGGGGAAACATGTCAATATAAATTCGGCTAAAATGCAGGGATATATGAGAAAACAGGCCTCGTGGTTTCAAAACACATTGACGGAAGAATGAAGGCTTCAAACGTTCGCCTCTGAAACAGATCACACCCTAAAAAACAACAACAACAAAAAAAACTGGAAGAGATGCCAACATTACCATAGCTATTCAGTATTCAAAATGATACATGTGCTGTGACAGATTGCTCTCTCTCACAGCACAGGGGGGAGAATCTCTTACTCCCCACTTCCAACTGGATACTGTGAAATCTCATTGGGCTGAGTTGAGGTTAAAAAATAGTTGAGATTCAGGGGGCAATTTGTATGAAAAGGCGTTATTAACACCAGCGGGCAAAGTGTGAACTGTGCCGAGAATTAAGACAACTTAGTAACTGGCAGCAATCGTTAATTAATTCCTGAGTCAAGAACTCTGTTGAAAGAGATTTAAAGGGATATTTGCATAGAAATGCAGAATGTGTAGGCATCAGAGGTGTTCTGGTTTCCATTTGTAGTCTGAGTAGTGTTGGCCAATCACATTTGATTGGGCTTGGTTGCATGCAGGTAAACAGTCCGTTCGGAGAGCAAAAGACGAGGAACTGTAAATGCATCTCGAAACTCATCTCCTATTGCATGACAAAGATTTAGCTTTTTTTTTTCAATTGAAATGCATTCATATGCAGGTATTTAGCAGAAACAGAAAAATGTGTCTTTTTTTAATTTTAAGTCTTGGCCCAGATTTGTGTTACATATCCTTCTGATATCTGCTGGTTGCACTGAAAAAAATCAGTCCTAGGGCAACAGGAAATGTGTTCCAAGATTGTAAATGAGGAAACCGAAATTTGAAGTGTTACAATTTGGAAGTGCAGAAAATGGGCTGAAATGCTGTATGATGGAGAGTATTACAATCATGTCTCTATGGATATTCCTAAAGGCCAGTGTTTTTTAGTCAGTGTAAACACCATGATATTACAGTGAGTGTACGTGGACTACTGGCCATTATTTGCATGGTGGAGATACACAAAGAAACTGGCTGAGGTAAAAACAGGGTTAATATAATGAATAGATTATAACACTGTGAACACAAATTATTTGGCTATTATGATTTATACAAGATGATATTGGAGATATTGGATTATGAGGGGGATTTCTCCAGCTCATCATGATTGTATGAAGGTAGAACACCGTGCTAAAAGGTTACTCTTACAGTTGTCCACAGCAGCTCAGGTTTTCTCTTTCATTTTATTGAATTCCTATAGCTGGCCTAAGGCAACAGGACAGTTACATTTTCCCTCTGCAGCCTCAGCTGTATAATAGCTGTGTATTTGTGCTATTTTACACGCCTCATTCAGTGTGCACCTGTTATTTTAAGGTACAGTTTGCTCATGTGAAAAGCATTTTTGATAGAGACCAATGCTGTTATTTGTCTGCCCTCACTTCTGGTGCTATACAGAGTGCACTATACCTGCATTGTGGTTTCTGATTGACCTCCTGTAGTGCACAAAGCTTTTAATATGTAATATTTCAATACAAATTAAACTTATGAGTGTATAGTGGTGATTGTTTAGGCTAGTGTCCATCTGTGGACTTTTGCACCATGTGAGATCATGAACATGATATAGAAGTGTAGCTTTATGGCTGTAACTGAAACTGATCGTGACTTTGAAATTGACATAAGCTGTTCAAGCATCATAATGTGATTAGTCATACTTTGAAAGGTTAGAAGCAAATGGGTTTGAAGTCTAAATACTGCAGCAGCAAGATGTAAATTCTGAGCAGTGTTTGGTCTCTATAAGAAAACAATGGCTCTTACTCATGTCCCTTTGCCACTGATCATGTCTATTCAGCCTTAGTCATGTTAAAGAAAAAAATTATTTTGGGAGGAAAAATGGATTATGTTTAAAAATTGTCAGCTTATGCCATCATTTAAACACATTAATCAGGCTATTGTCATGCTTGCAGTATTTCTGTGCATGTGTACACAGAGTCAGATCGCATAGCGAGTGCTAATCTGTTCAATTCAAACAGTGAGATAGTTTATCTGTTTGTGTATTTGAATGAGTCTTGCAGTCTTTTATCTGTGTGTGGGCGCATGCTCATGCTCGTGCGTGTGTGTGTGTGTGTGTGTGTGTGTGTGTGTGTGTGTGTGTTTGCACGTGTGCCTGTGGGTGTGAGGATAAACCGGGGAGTGACAAAACAAAACTGACTGTTGGTCTATTTGGGTGTTGTGTGTGAGAGTAGCAGAGTCATACAAACCATTAGTTTTGCTCAGTAGCTCTGTGTCTTTGTGCGTCTGTGGATCTGAATTGTGGAGGGAATGAATCCATTAAGCTGTTTAACTCTCTCCAAGTCTGTGTGTACGTGCGTGCGTATGGGTCCGTGGTTGAACCCATTAACTGAATAAATCATCCAGTATGATTGCGGTGTCAAATGGGCTTGCTGAACCATTTTGCCCAGCAGTCCTTTTTTTTTGTCATGACAAAGGCCCAGAACTCCCAGCTATGGCTAATTATTGATCGGATGGGAACCCGGCGTCAGTCCTTACACATCTGTAAAACTGTCAATGTACAAAACATGAACAGATGCCAGCCACTGAGCAAATTAAATGCCATATGCTGATTTCATTAGATATAATCGACGTTGCTGCGATCATTTTCGTACATCTGGCTACAGAGTAAGAAAACAACTTGTTGAAGTGTCCTTGAGCAAGACATTCATTTCTCTATTTTGTTGCTCAAAGGTTGCTCTGCAGCTAACTAGAGTCAAATAGGGGGGAATTAAGAAAGAAAAACATCTGTAGAACAATAGAAAAATATATGTTGTGTAAGAGTTGGCATTAAAGCATTAAATTCTGGTCTGAACATTTTGGGAATCTTTGACTTAACAAATCGTATTTTAACAAGGCAGATGGTGGTGGTATTTTATGTTTTAATAACATCCCCCACCTCATACCACCCACTCACATCTTGGTTCACGTGCAGCTACCTTTCAGCAAAGCCTCGAGCCAGTGGAAGTTTAAGAACAGAGCATATTGACTTCTTGACAATCATAGGAGGAATTGTATTTGGAGGCGACACTGATGGTTGGCAAAGATTACTCGGGTAGCGTGAAAGGGTTCACTGGTTCAGTCTCACCCAATTTGGTTGGATTACATCAGATTGATTTTAGCCGCTTCAGTAATAACATAATTGATATTTATGACCTGACATCTGCAATGATAAAGTCCAGTGGTGTGTGGGGTTTACAGATATATACCAAGGGTAGATACTTAGTAACTGTATCTCACTATCCAATCTTGTTTTATCATTTATTCTGCATGCATTTAAATTGCATTTAACACTTTGTGATTCCACTGCTAATTAATCTGCAAGCTGATTGATGATTGTGTGTCCTGCACAAAAGGACGTACATCCGTCATGTTTTGTTCAGTGCAGCCTAGTCATAATGAAACAGAATAAAACTAATCAAATCAACATGACAAAGAGCTCACTCAAATGAAACCGACTGACAGCAAATCACATTAAAGTAGAAAATGTCAAGTACTGGCTGAGAATATCCTGCATTACACACTGGAGCTCCTTCATTAGTTTCTCCCTGTTATATATTGGCAAAATAATATGCTATACTACCCTCTCTGGTGGATTTTTCACTTTTTTAAGTGATGGCAGTGGAATCTCATCATTAACACTGTGTGTTCATTTGAAAGGTGTCTCAGCTAATTCCAGCATTCAAATTTACTTAAAATTATATTTTGCACTTTACACAAATATATTTGTCCGTGGTAAGTGTTGAAAATTGCTCCCTCTGTCTCCATGACAATTTCATCAGTCACTCTAACTCTTACATAAGGTGTTGTGAGTCAGATAATTATTTCGCTTGTAAGAACACCTTCACACACCTCATTCTGCATAATGAGAAACACAGCATCTGTCCTCTTAAACTACACAGATATAGTGTGAGTTTAAGCAATAAGTTGACACGTTACAATCAAGCAGTGTGTCAGACTGCGGATATCGTATTCAAAGCCCACATGTGCTTTGAGAATTTCACTGAAGAACCGTTGCCAGCCCTGGTCTTCCCGACTGATTTCCCCAAAGTTCCTCCCCTAATAAACTATGATTTAGTTTGTTACAGTGTAAAGATGAGGAAAGCAACAAACAACCATGGTATCATTTTGTTCAAACACAGTTAGGAGACCTCCCAGTCTGTAGTGTTTTGACGTTTATTGATGGGGATGGCGGAACTTTTTTTCTTTCAATACCCCCTTTTTGAAATTGCTTACGGGAACCCCAGTCCAGCCCTGCTCTCAAATCATGCTGTTACTCTTCAGCAAAACATAAGGGCGGTCAAAGTTTTCTGGTTCGATTCTTATTAAGAACTCAGTCCAGGGATCCTTTCACACAACACTTCACAAGCACACAGGGTCGAAACACACACACAGAGTTATCTGCCAAGATATACTTCCTGGTGGAGGTTCAATGCCATCGATGAGCTTGGCACTGAGACTAGACCCAGCTGCCCACTGGCTCTCACAAACACAAACACACACACACAAGGCGCAAAAGCCTGTCTGTCTCCATGCAGAGGTGGAAATACATTTAAGGGGGAGGAATGGGCATAAAGACTTAGAGTGCATTGGGGAGAATGTGAATGAAGCAGGAGGGAAATATGATTTAGATAAAATGTAGCAGTGACATATGGGTGTTTGGCAATTCCACCAGTTATAGTGAAGCCCCCTAGAGAGAGCAGACATACACGGAGAATCCAAGAGAAAGCTAAGGTAAGCAGTAAAGAAGCCTCGTCTTCCTGTTTACCTGGGTGATATTTTTCCCAAGGATTTCCCCCCAAGGAAAGTATACTGGCAGGAAAAAACTGGAGATGCAGTGTTTACCTTGGGAGAGACCAAGATAGAAGCTGACAATGGTAAGAATCAGGACTGTGTTTAATCAGAGAATGACGATTTGCAGCTGTGGGGGATGGATCCGTGCGAGTGTTTGTCAGATCACAGGCTTATGAATTCGAACTCCGTGGGGAAATAAGAGCGATGAGTTGTCTGTCGAGCCACAGGCAGCACCCGCATGGAAATATATGATGATAGTGCATGTGTCACTGCTGCAGCTTTCATATAATAGAACACAACGCAATACAAGGGAGCAATACAAGTTGATGTTTATTTATTTTTGGTTATATGAGTCGATGTTGCTTGTTTGATTGGTATGGTAGTGGTGGATGGACAGGCAGAGTTGGACAGAGTGGATTTGTGTTAGCAGATAATCTGGCTTTCTGATTTGGCTCTATGCCTATTGTTACTGTAGGGTCAATTCAGACCAAATCAGGGGCAGCTGATTTAGGCTGCAACAGTAGGGTGGGATGCCAGAATTGTAATTTGAAATTGAATTTATTAGATCAAATTCAGTTTCTGGTGGCACATATTTCAGCCCATAACCTAGTTCCAATATCTATGTCTCTTTTGGAGTCTATGCTATAAAATGGTGATACAAAGAAGGTTCCTTTGGTTTATGTCCACAAAAGAAGCACTACAAAAGAAGAACAAAAAACAAAAAAACAATGATGAAGATAACAGAATAGCGCACTGGGAACAATCAGTGTTGTGAAAGTGATTTGTCAAAGAACAGTTGCCATGTATCAGAAGCTTCAGACATAATGATCTATGAACTGAAATGTTTCTTTAGCACAAGGTGCTGCTTTCTTGTCTAGTCCATTACACTGAGTGCCCCGATAGACAAAGGATCTCAGAACCTGATATAACTTTTGATTTCTCTTTATTTGCAATTTGGTTGAATTAGCTATTTAAAGTTTCAGCTGACCGGATAGATCTGTGCATTTGTGTGTATGTATCTCACTTAACTGCTATTTTGTCTGTCTGATTACAGGTTTGTTAGACTGTTGTTGTATAGAAGTTTGCACCATTTACACCCGGGAAAACATTCATTTACTCAAGTAATTTATTATTGAATTATTTATTAGTTATTGTCTGCTTTCCTGTCAATACAGTTTACACTTCACATAGTTAGTTGACCTGTTATGGCAGAAATCAATGTGAATTAATGACTTTGAAGTGGAGTGATTGATTATGGTCTCTGTTTTTTTAATTATTACCTAATTATATTTCCAAACCCTTCCCTAACCCTAACTTACACAGCCCTGAAGTCTGTTAGTTATTACACCTTCTGACTGTGCGTTTCTTTTGTTTTTACTTTGGCAGGATGATTCCATCCAGCAGCAATGACTTCCTGGTTCGGGACCTCGCCGCAGGGCGCACCTACGATCTTTGTGTCCTGGCCGTGTTTGATGATGTCGTCACATCACTGACTGCAACACGTCCTTTGGGCTGTCTGACATTCACTACAGATACAGAGTTCAGCCAGTGCCAAGCACTGCACAGCCACTTCCTGGGTGGCACTATGATCATTATCATTGGTGGGATTATTGTCGCCTCTGTGCTGGTTTTTATTATCATCTTAATGATACGATACAAAGTTTACAGCAACCAAGGGGCAGGCCATGGAAAAGCAGCCATTGCAGCAACTGGGGCGAGACCACAAAGCAATGGACAAGGAGGAGGCGGTCAGGTTCAAGTCCTCCCTCACTCTGCCTCAAAAATGCCTGACAGTCGGGATGACCAAGCGTCGTCTATGGCCATGTCACCTAGCAACACTACGAGAGACACTGTGGCATTGGTTGAAGAGGAGAGCAGTGGACGGAGCATCATGACAAGGACTGACTCCTTGGCCAATGAGGAGTTGCTCTCACCCACCAAGGCCCGCTTCTCCCCAAGGGTCACCATTGAGATGAAAAGCAGACCGCCATCTGTTGCCAAAGAGCCCACCTCCCCCAAGGAACTGGCAGGTAGTGGAGAGAAAGATGATGGAGGAAGAGATATAAATAGAGGAGGCAAGCAGTAGAGCAAGGATGAAGCATTTCAGAGAGGTGGAAAGAAAGACTAAGAGAAGTTGACAGAGAAAGAGTGTACGAAAAAAAAAGTCAAACAGAAAGAGATGGAGGATGAGAAATAGACAATGTGCAATAGAGGGTGTGAAATTGAGCAAGACAATGAAAGAGTGGAACAGTGAGAAACTGAGTGAGTGTGAACGAGAGAATGAATAAGAGAGATGTCATCGTGCACTGGGAAGATAGTATGAGAGACAGGGTGTTGGTAGAGCTGAAGTTGTAGTTAAATCTTCTTAATTCATAATTGTGGACAACTCAGGTCACTGCTTCTCTAAATCTGAATAAGAAAGGTTGTTTTCTATTGGATTTTTTTTTTAATGAAACATACTTTTAACTAACCTCTAAATTTCCAACGTTGACCTCAATGATTTTTTTTGTTGTTGTTGTTGTTGTTTTCCAGGCTTAATTTCTGAACAATGCAAGATGGTGACAGCTTTAAAGCTGTTAAGAAGTTCGGTAAACTAATTAGTTTATTTTGTTTACCTAAGTGAGTTGTGTCTGCTAACTTGTTGCCAGAAAGTGCTTTTTGGGCTTTTTTCCAATGCATAGTTAAGAATGTCAGCGCTGAAAGAAATGGGCTGGTGTTAGAGGAGAGAGGGATTTCTTAATGCGGGTGGGATCACCCACAGCTAACATTATTCAGGTTAGCATTCCTTATGTTCCTCCATTAGGGTACTACAAACTATACACAGAGTGTGCCATGAAGAATAACAAAAGCAGAGGGCTTAAGAATAAAAAAGGAAAAATAATTCTTCATACTGAAGGTTGGCTGAATTACAATACCAAATTGAAAGCAATCCAAGACCCTTTTTACAAAAAAAAGGTTTAAATTTCCTATTTGCACTTTTGTTTTTTTTAATCACATCTGTGTCTTTTAGTACAACAAACATTTGTTAAAAGACCCTGTGAAGTCTCTAGAGCGTTTTATAAAAGCAACAGAAAACACACATAGGCTTAAATGAGTCTCCTCTGTGAATATTCTATTTTTATGTATCTCCCCTATAAAAATGCATAAACAAAACAAAAATAAGTTAACAACAACACATTTACGCTGTTCAGGCACTCTCTCAAACTTAAGTACTTTAGTACAGTATATGTATGAATGTTTATCCAACTGTAAACACCCACAGTTCAGATCCTGCCCCTAGGGTGTTCTCTATATAAATGTAAGCGACTTGCTTTAGATTCAGCTGGAGTGCAAATGAACTCCTCCAGGGGTAACAAGGCAGAATCCAGCAGACATATAATTTAAAAAAAGAATATTCTATGCATAATGCACAAGACAACTGATGCAGTCACAACTATTATTAATGTATACACTGCAGTAACTCGAGGAAGACGATGCTGTGGTAGAAAATGAGAAGGAATGACCAGTGCAAGCACTTAAAAGCCTGGGGCTGCAAGTAATGTTTATTTACCACAAAATGTGTTCTACAAAGTTCTTCAGAATGATTAGAAATCCTAAACCAAACCGAAAAAAAAAGACAAGAAAGGAAGCAAAACATCAATTAAATGCATCTTAAAAATGGTTGTATGATCAGTTCTGAAAGGAAGTCAGAATCAAAGAAGGCAAGATGACCTTTGACAGTGTAGAAAATCTACCAAAAAATCTTTTCTGAAGATGTTCCAGTGAGTGCACACGACAAGTTAAAGTTGAGCACAGTCACAACCCAATTTGCTGTTAATTGCAAAAGCTTCAGAACTATTAGTACTACTTGAGTTCCAGGCTTCCATTCAGTGTCTCTTGATCTCTCGCCTCTCATCTGCTCATGGATAGTTTGAATAAAGTTTTTTTTTTTTAGTTTCTATGGTTGTGGTCGCTGACAGAATAGCTGTCAGGAAGCTAGAGGACAGTTGGCAAGAAACAGAGAGATATAGAGACATTTTTCTCCTCTAAAATCGCGTGGCATTGTTCAAGTCGTGCGAAAAACATGACAGTGAAAGCACAATGTTGCATAATTATAATATTATGATATACTTCTTTGTTAATATGCAAGATACTGGTGGGGATTTATGTAACTCAGTCATTACCAGCAAGGGCTATTAGATAAGGCCTACTTTTTATGTAATCAGGGCCCGGTTCTCTTGATTCAAGCTGCTGAAGTGACTTGCATGCTCACAAAGATTGCTTGAAATCCTCAGTGGTGCTATAATAGTAGCAAAAACCAAGAGCCTGTGATTTTTTTTTTCTTTTCGGGAAGATTTTCCCCGTACTAAGCCCACTCTAGTGCACTTCCCCTTTAACACTAATCCACTCAGGAAATTGGGGTTTCATTATAAAGAATAAATGGAGACACCATTTCAAATGAGTAGCTTAAACAGCTGAGTCAAAATACTTTATCAGCAGCTGATATGTCATTCAATTGGCCTCTCTGAATGGGCTGAAATGAGGTATCATTGAGCCTCATGCAGATAGCAGGGAGGAGACGATAGATCAGCAGAGCAGCTTAGTCGGCAAGTTCAGGGAAGGTTTTCACCTTCAGAGTTTTCACCTTCATGAACTCTGATGGATTGGTAGTGTGTGTGATTCCATACTACTTAACAGGCTATATTAAGACATAGTGAAACAACTAGTAGGGGAAGTTTGTGCAGATGTGGTTGAGCTACTGTTTTACTAAGTTGACGGCCAAATTAGAGTTTGAAAGTGAAGGAGTTAAGGCGAGCTCATTAGTGCTGTCACGGACTAGAGTTTTGCATACTTAAATCATGAACTTTTACTTTGTTGTAGCATAGAGGTGTCATCATACAAATGAAGGAAGTCCCAGCATTTCCCCAACAGGCTTAATTAACATCTCTAACCTCATCTGAAGCTGTACTGACTGAAGTGTGTCATTCAAAGGGAGCTTTCAAAGAGCTCCAGGAGTCAGACAAACAAGACAATTATTAGAGTTTTTATTTTGACATTTTACCCACGGAGGAAAAAAAAAGTTGCAGCTGGCCTTTCGGTTCTTTGTTTTCCGCTCTTTGATTCCACGATCGTTGGCACTTTCAGGGCAACCTGCGATGAGGGATAATACTCATGTGTTTGAACAAAGGCTGTTGGGGTTTCTTAGGGTGTAGCTGTGTCTGTGATGTGTTTCACTGGTTGCTGCATTGCAGAGAAAGGAAACATTGATCTGATCAGAGAGAGAGCCGCAGTGAGTCAGAGTGCCTGAGGAACAGAGAATCTGACAGATACACAGAGAGACCCCATTAAAGGCCCACGGTTGTCAAAAGTGTGACGGCACGTTGTGGGTGATAATTTCTCTTTTGTTTGTTTGCTTTTCATAGACAGTTTTGTTCTCACTGGAACAACAGAGTTTTTCTTTAGTTTAAATATAAATGATATATATATATATATATTTTTTTTTAATGTTTCAAATCCCACCATCCGCAACACAGTCCAGTTCAGAACTGTCCCAGAAGCGGGTCTCCACTTGGCTCTGCAGGGAACACACGGCTGTTCTATTTTTGACAGATGCGCACCTCGTGTCAATCTGCATCTCGAGCTGTCCGGAAGCTAGACAGCATAGATAATCTGGTTCAAAATAAAACACCCCGTGCAAACTGCAGACAACAGACAAAAGGGAAACAATTTAAGTATGAAGAATATTTACATGTTTAGGAGCATATTTAGAAGCACCAAAACCAAGGAAAATGACCAAATCTGAGCAAGTAAACAAAATCTGGCAAGCAAAGCGCTCCACCTCTGAAACGCTCCCAGTGGGGTTTGAAGATGCATGGAGAACAGACCAAAATAGCATCAGGGCCATGATATGACAGAGAGGTTTCGGGATAAGGTAGACATATCAAGGTTTCACTCTTTTTGGTATGAAATGAAGTCTTTGTGTTTATTTGTATGCCTCAGAAACACAATGAGGGAATACCGTAGATGGAAGCCATTATTATACTTGCTTGCTCTTCTACTGAACCTTTTAAAGCATTTCTCACTTGGAAGGAGGACTGTGGGTTTTGTTTGCTGTTCTTCACAGTGAACATTACTGGAAAAAAATGAACTTGTGCCTTAATTGGACAAAGATGAATCAATAAACAAATACACAGTAGGCAACATTTTGTCAATCATAGCGAGCTTGAGATCTGGCTCTCATGAGAGGATGCTGCATGCGGATTCAGAAGTAGCTCTTTAACCTGAATACTAAGTGGGGAATTTTCCTACCAGGATTAGCTGTAATTATATGCTTGACACCAACATATTGTGATTATGTCAAGCAAAGTGCTATTAGTTCAAGAACAGCCAACCAACAACATTGAATGTGAGTGTTTGTGTGTGTGTAATGTATTAATCGTGCCGTGGGGACCAAAATCTCTTCACACACAGTCGCATTGTGGGGACATCCCCACAAGCTAAACCATTCATTTTCAGGGGATAAGAATTACATTTAGGTTCATTTTAGGGCAAGCCTCCTGGTAATGAATGTAAGTCAATACATTGTCCTCACAGTGACACATAACAAGTGTGCCTGGAAGCTGAGGGTCAGATACCAAATCCCTGCAGGTCTGCACATGCATTTGTGTGTTGTTATGTACAAGGTTTAACCGCCTTGAGCCAGTGCAAACACTCCCACAAGGTTAGGCCAGATAGAAAAGTAGTCTAACGCAGGGATGTGTGCGATTGTGTGAAGTGCAAGTGTGTGTTCTCCCGATGGCCCACCCATGACCCTGTAGCCTGTCTGTCCTCCGTGTATTTTAATCTATCATCGCTCCTTTCATTGTCATCTCGTATGCCCGGCCTCATTCTTCACCGCTGTTTGTCTCTCTGAATTCATCTCTCGGAATCTCCTTCTCCCTCCCCCCGCTGTGTTTCTCAAGCTCCCTCTGTCACGTTCTTCTTCTTTACCAGCTTTCTGACTGTTGACAGGTTTTGCTTTCTCTCTTTGTCTCTCTCTCCAACATTGTAGTGCTGTTTTTTGGTGCATCAGTGTCAGTGTGGTTCACCGTTTTTTTTTTTTTGTTCTCTCTCTCCATGTCTCTCTTGCTCTTTCTGGCTGTATTTTCATCTCTCTCTTCCTCACTCTCTCTCTCTGTATCTTGGATGCCTCCAGCAGCAGACGTCAGGCGGCCTCATAGTGTGGAATGGAGAGACTTTAAGATCTGAAGGTCTCTTGGCCTCACAAAGAGAGCGGGCGAACACTACACAAAAACAGTAACGACTGGCACTTGAAACTTGTTCCTCCCTTTCTCTCACCCTGTGACACTTCTCCTCACTCGTCTGCAGCCTCACTCCTGTGTAGCATGCTGCCACCCGACCCTTCTTTTTGTTCATGTCTTGTTTTATGGTCGGGTCAGTTCACACAAGTAACACAAAACAAACCAACCAAAGATATTTTGTTACTTTTCTCTAGTTGTTCAGTGCGTTCCGATTTCAAGGTATCCATTCCTGAAATTTCTGTCTCCATTGTAATACAATGAAGAGAAATGTAAATCCATCTGTGGTGCTCACAACATAGAAATCCTTCAGTAGAAAATTTCAACAGCAATATTGCTTTGCAACAGCTGGTTGATTAATCAATTAGTCAATCAACAGAAATTTAATAGATTTTGATTGATCAATTAATCAAATTAAACTGATTCCAGGATCTCAAATGTGAGGATTTGAAGTTTTTCTTTGTCATGTGACAAAAAAACAAAACAAATATCTTTGGGTTTTTGGACTGTTGGTCACATAAAGCAAGCAATCTTAATCTTAGGATCTGAGAAATAATCATTTGTAATCAGCTGATGATGAAAATAACTGTTGCAGCTGATTTTTCATTGAAATTATTGTCTGACGAAAGACAAAAAAAACTTCTGTGACACCCTCAAGAAACCCTCGACTTAAAAATCATGAAGATTTAGATTTTAGATTTTTAAATGTAATTTCTCTCTGCCATGAGGAACACAAACTATTTTGTTTAACTTCATCTTATTGGGCTCAAAGCGAGAATCCTAGGGACAAGTATCTAAAAATGGAAAATGGACTGCACTTTACAACTGTCCCTTCATTCACACTGACTGACAGCAGAGCTGCTATGCACTGGTGCTGGCCTGTCCATCAGATGCAATTTAGAGTTCAGTGTCTTCCCCAAGGAAACTTTGACATGTGGACAGGAGACCAAAAACCCAGATATTAATGGATGACCAATTCTTCTTCCTGTACCACCTGCATGACAAAACTATCTGCATGACTAGATAGCAGCAGAAGTGACTTCATTTTTGTTTTTTTATAAACTGATGCTTGAATTGATTTTCCTTTTTTTCAAACAGTCTTGTTCATTTGTCCTCAAAATGTTGTCTCTTTTCCTATTGATTACTTCTGTATATTCCAGTCTCTTTCTTTAATGTGCTCTGTTTCTTTCATCTGCCTTGTTATTTCTGTTCTCCCCTTGTTTTCTCTTTAATCACATCTCTCCTTGTATTGTTTTCCTTCTCATCTAAGCTCACGTTTGCTTTCCTTTATTCTCTCTTCACAACCCTCCCTTTGTCTCCTTTCTGCTGGCGCATCCTTTTTTCCTCTAATGCCCTGTTTGCATATGTAAAATCCTGTAATACCTCTTTTTCCCCAGTCTGTTTTCACTTTACACCTTTGTCTGTGAAGTTATTTTTCAATTCCTATATCCTTTCTATCCATCTCCTCACCACTCACACTGCATTATTGTCCCCACGTACAGACTTCTCCTCTCTCCTCTCTGTATCACCTCATCTCCTTCATCCATCTGCATCGTATAAAGAGTGTTATATGGGGAGAGGAGAGGATGATGAAGGAGAGGACAGGGGAGATGTGCAGTGGTTGTGATGGATGAACAGTCGGAGGCATTAGGAAGACTCTGCTTCATTCTTAAACTGACACAATAAGCACTAGCTGTACATAAATGCAGTTAAGAAATATTCCTCCTGACAAATACAGTTAAGAAATGCTCTTCTGACAAACATGCACATTACAAATAACAGCTGTGGCAATACACCACCACAGCAAGTACAGCTTCATTACTCTCCAAGCTATCGCATTTCTATGCATTCCCTTGTCAGCACATCTCGCTTATGCAGGCATTTGTTGTATCTCCAGACTATACAGCAGTCACACTCTCACACAGGTCCCAAAAAAGAAAACAAACAGATTCTATGAAGTTAAAACAAGAAGAGTTTTGAGACATATAAAAACTATTTTTCTATGTAAGGATCAGTGGAAATTATGTCACCTCCTACATGAGTTCTTCTTTTTTTTTCTCAGACATGGACAGACAGACATGTCTTTTGAAACAACAACAACAGCAAAAGAACCTGACTAAACACATGAAAACACGCCGAGTTGTGAGCCTCGTCCTTTTCATTTATTTGGCTCCGAGACAAGTCTGATGTTACCACAAAGTCAGGAAAAAACATGACATCTGAACCCTTACTTCCTCTAGTTTCATATTGTTTCATTTTCCTCCGTTTTCCCTTAGGAGGTAATACGTGCACCAAAAAAAAAAAAAAGAAAAAAAAGTTCTCTCTGTGAATATAAGATTTTTTTTTTTATACTTTCAATTCATGACAGAAGTTATGAAAACAAATGAAACAGAAACCCCAGAGAATTTTAGAAACCAAGGCTTGTGTGTACAATCAAGTTTGGTTCAACTTGCGACACGGACAACAAAACTTAAAAGACACTTAAAGTTTAATTGTGCTTTTACAACACATGTTGAAGGCAGTGATGTCTTAATGTTCTGTGTTACTACCGTTCTAATTGGTGTTAGGCGTCAGATGCTACATTGTCTCTTAGACCTCTGCTGTTTTAAACATTTCGTTCCCAGAACCTTGGTTTTCTATTCTTTCCTCAAAACCTAATGTTTACTTCAGATCCCTATTTTCTAATTGTCTTTTTATCCCTTTTGGATGTTGCCCTTGATGTCTCAATCATTCTAGCCTAATACATTACTTTTAATGTTCTACATTCAAATCTTTGTGTTCTCACTCTCCTGTTTTCTAGAACCCTGATGTTGTTGTTCTGAGTGGGAGATGTGGAGAATGAACGTCACCACCAGGGAGAAGCTGGTGAAAACTGAAGAAAAAAAAAGGCCCTATAGCTCCTCTCCCATTATTTCCTGTTTACTGTACCCATTACTTTGTTTCCACGGATATCATGGGGTTATAGACCTGTACTGTCTGGTTTACTTTTAACTGCTAATCTTGGTTCTCATGTCTGGATTGGACGACCGTGTTAAGGTCTGGAATCTGTTTGGCTATTGACTTGGCCAGTTCCTGCAGGATCCAGTTTTTCTTGTCATCAAATGCTCAAGTGGACGTAGATAATTGTAAAAGATCGACACAAAAGAGGCATGTGGATGTGTCACGTAGTAAGAATGGATTGAATATATGAACTTCCCACCATCTGGAGAAGCATCAACATGCGCAGGCAGTGGATGGTAAAAACAAACAAGTTGGATGCATAGATAATCACGCTCAACCTGGATATACAATATGTTAGACTGCACAAACAAAGGGAATAAACAAACACACAGAAGCCTCTGGATGGGTCTGGTTTGGGATATGAACATGTAACTACAAACACAGAAACAACTCACTGTTTCTGCAACTAAACTCTAAGTGGGTCCACTTTATTAATCCATGAGGAATAATGGAATCCTGCTACATTGACCTGAGCTGATCATAGCTTGGATGAACTGGAGCTGGATCGTAACCTTGACTTGACCATGCTTTCTCCCAATCTCAAGTCTGTTTCGGGACATGCAAGGGAACTTGAACTGGTTTGATCTGGATAGATCTGAATAATCTTGGACCCAATGGAGCCTAAAGTGGAGTTGCACAATGCTAAAGGATTCAGTGATCAGATGCAGACTAAAACTGGACTAGAGAGGCCTATTATCTTTTGGTCCAGTCTGTGTGTCCCACTACGCTGGTCAAATATCTATTGCTCTCCACTGGATGGGACTGGTGAGGACCTTGCGGACCTTTACCAGCCTCTCTCTAAGCCCACTTAACCAGGTGAGTAATCTGCAGATTAGTCCACGAACCTAACCAAACAAGAAGCCAAATTAAGATATTTTACCAAAAGATCCAGTCTAATTAATTAGTGTGACATATGGTAACCCGCCAACAGTCACCTTGGCTGTCCACCAATTTTGGGTCCTGCCCCACAGTTTAAGACACACTTGCACTCTGCAGCAACTCCCTCTGCCTCGAGTGGTCTAACCCAATGAGGGCATTGCTTTAACGAGCGCCATCTAATTGCTGTCAGCTACACAATTAGAGAGCCACCTTGGCTAAACGATCTGCTTCGTTACTACTCTCCACTGACAATATCACAGCAGGCAACAAGAAATGCACCTCCCTCCTCCTGTTTGTTTCTTGCTCTTTAATATCTGAGTCACTTTTTCACTCCTACTGCTCTTTCCGACTCTCCTACTCCATCTATCTGTCCATCAGATGTCTCTTGTTTTGTTTTTTTTCGTTTGTTTCTCCTGCCTGCCTAAGGCAATGATTGAATGCTGGAGGAAAATATAATATGCTGAGAGCAGATATGGTTATGAGCTAACACCACAGCCTCAGGGATGGACTTTGGCCTGTACAAGAGGGGGTCAGCAATATCTCTTTAGTCATGGACAGAGGGTTCTCTCTGATGCTGCAGAACAGCTATACTAAACTCCCCAGGCTACACTGATCCTCACTGACAAAATGTTGTTACACATTTATTAGAAGTAATCAATCGCATATTCTGTCAAGTAGTCAAATTCCAGCATTCTACAGTAGCTCCCAACTGAATGGCAAATTCCCAAAGTTATGAACCAGTTTCACAATAAACCCCCAGAAAAAAGTATTACGTGTTCCATTCCTACCTGAATGTGGGTGTAAACAAAAACAGCACTTCAGCAGCTGATAGTCCCCTATGGTATGTTTCTGGTGTACAACTGTTGTTTCAACAGATAATACACCAAGTAACAACCAAAGTGCTCTCTGCTGGACTGGAACGATGGTCCAATAATTTGCTAATCAATGATTCAGGCTTTAACAAACAGTACTGTATCCATGCAGACTTTATTAGTATGCAAATACCTTATTTACAAGTTAAGTATACTTAATAAACTTTTCAGACCACATATAGTAATTACGATTGAATATAATTATCATGAATTACTCTCATCATGCATGGATGTTTCCCTTAATTACAACAGTTCTGCATAACCCCAAATTGGATTCCTTATTTGTGCAGTGGTGTTGAAAAAAAATGTAAGTACATTTAATTGATTTATTCCCCACACATTATTACTTTACTTGACAATTACAAATGCATTTCTGTTTGGCAAAAGATTATTTATTCAGTCTGACACCCGTGAATACTCACCCACATGAATAGACTGTTAAGATGTTTTTTGAATGAGGATAGAAAGAGAGGAGAAAGGAAGAAGAGTGATTTTAACATACATATGCATGAAATATAACTATGTACACACACACAAGACACACAGGGCTTACAGACATGCAATTGTAGAGGGATGGTGGAGTTCCAGAGCTATGGACTAAGCTACTTTCACCCATTGACAGTATAAAGAATGGACGTTGTATCTGTGACGTCACCCACAGGTTTATGAAGAGCTGTTTTGAAGCTCAGCGTGGTGGCTCTGCCATCTTGACAGCCCTGCCTCTGTCTCCTTCTGGCTAACCTAAAAATGGGCAAAGACGTGGATTGTCTATGGACGTGAGGCAGGCTGAATGACACCTCGGTGCTCAAACAAGCCATCTGTAATGGCACCCACCTGTCAATCAAAGCAGCCAGGCTGTTGTTTATGCATGCCTTAAGCCCTAATAGAATTCTGAGTTAGAGGCAAATAGAAATTCAGTACAGTTGTCATGAACTGAAAAATTATCTACAGAGACCATGGGGGCTTGTTGAGAGATGACCTGTTTTGTAGCCAGCCTCAAGTGGCCGTTTGAAAAAATTGCAGTTTTTGGCACCTTCCACATTGGCTTCATTTCACAGCCACAGAGTTGCTGCTTAGATTAGATACCAGGGACGTGTGCTAAGATTTTTTTTTTTTTGTTATCCGCTTCGTTCTGGAGTTTCATCCTGTGAGTGTAATGATGCTAAAAAAAGAAAGACCACAACCTTCTGTTTCATCATTTTTGTTTGTCATTTTGATTTCTATCACCAACGGAGTCATGCACAACATCATATTATGCAAATATAGAATCTGTAACTGCATTAAACATACAGTTAAAATGATGCAACATTAATTTCTGCTGTGTTTTGACTAGACAACAAACCAAAGATGTTATTTTCTCCAGTAAGTGAGGGTTACAAGATGTTGCAGGGACCACTAGTAATGACAACTGTCTGCAGTTCTAACTTGCATTTCAATGACAAATTGACACAGTCAATTGTTTATTCAGTAATAACAGCAATCAGTCAGTTACTAGTTCTGGTCCTGGACACAGACACAAAAACCAGAGTGGCTATCAAAGTTATGTGTGTGTGTGTGTCTGTGCCCTCTCTGGACATCATGAACAGTATGAGTATGATTGCAGATGTCAGACGGCAGAAGCTGTTTACACAAACAAACATTTCCTCTCACCGATGTTGCCGGTGATTGCTTGAGCCATCGTGTCCATTTCCTTCACACACAAACCAGAGAGAGAGACAACATGAGACAAACACGCAAACTAAAAGCATGGTATATAAAAAAAAAGAGCCTGCATGAAAGGAAAATAGTTTCATGAAGTGCCCTCAAATGAGATCTTCAATATTCGTCATCTCTGGTGGCAGATGTTGTTTGGATGGATCATAAGCCACATTCTTTTTTTTTAATTTTTTGACAGTGACAAGCTAATCTCACTCATCAGAAAATGAAATTATATATTGTGTTACAGTGGAGGGACGAGATGGCAATGGGAGAACAGGTAGAAAGGACATTTGATTACCGAGGACTCTTTTGTTACAATTAATATTGTTTGCGATGCCAAGGAAACATGAATTCATTTCAACTTTGTTGTAAAGTTTTAAAGGTTGAACACACCTCTCACTAAAACTTAAAAAAAAAAACACCTTTCTTTGGCATTCCATTAGCTCAAAACAATGAGTATTTGAATATCACTGTCAATATATGACGGCATATTTCTGTAATGGCCACTCCAGTCTGCAAGCTATTACCTAAATATTGGCCAGAAGAGAGATTTATGCCCTTATTCCTGTAGTGTGACAGATAGATGGATAGAGGCTAAATTGTGACTTCAAAAAGCACTGGGATGTTAACTTACATAAGCATGACACTTCCAATACAGCACTGCTTTGTTTTTAACATGTTGCTATCCTGTTAGAGCCATGTGTGTCAACATGAGAGAAATATGTCATCTTTAAAAGTGTAAGATCTCTTTGCAGGAAAAGAAACCTGACTAAAGAAAAGAATAAAGCCATGATTCATTTCCAGGGGTGACAGAACAGTCGTAAAAGTGAATGGAGCTTGCTAAATGCTCTGCAGACGCCTCGATAATGATGGTGATGAATGACTGAAACATGTTGCTCCCTTCTCCCTGACATTGTCCATGCTGTTTCCTCCTCCCTAAAGTGTACCACGGAACATTAGGAGACCCTGACTAAAATATGACAATCTTGTATGATTACAAATATGGAGAGTGTGAAGAGGCCATATGTGCATCAATTACATTTTAATTAAAGTTCCCCTTAAAGTTTCCTTAAACCCTTAAAGGGAAAGTTAAACATTTTAGAAAATGTGCTAATTCACCTTCTTGCCAAGATGTAGATGAGAAGAACAATACCTCTCATGTACTACAGACAGAAGCAGGTTAGCTCAGCTTAGTTTATGACTGGAACTAGCCTTCATACAAATATAAAAACAACAAATTGGGATTAAACAGGTTGGTTTTCGTGTCAGATTATTTATTAAGATCGCCTTTTCCACAATTGTCTGCGTTTCTGCTAACCATAGCTAATTACCTCCTAACTGTAACATTATATATTACGCAGATAAATATGACACTGGTATATTTCTTGTCTTTGTCTTAAGAGAGTGAGAATAAGCGTACAATATGTCTCAAAGTATCAGACTGTCCCTTTAAATATGTTCACTGAATGTGTGTTTTATTGCTATGCCACAGACAGAAAGCCTCCTAGGTCAACAAGGTTTGACGATATGAACCAGACACGTTTTATATTGCACCACGTCTCTTCAGTTAAACATTGCATGTGAACTGTAGCATGGCCTTGTTTCACTTAACGTGACAGCTTCCATCTGTGGCCTTTTCACGTCAGTATTCGCGAGTCGCTCCTAGCAACCGTTCAGTTAACTTCATATCTAAAATGGGCACAGTGAGAAACAGACAGACTGTGGTTGTTATTACAACCTTAATGGAGAGAAGATGCAGAGTGTGCTCTCTACATGTGGGCTGACGGGCCATGCTATGACTTCAATTTAAGCTGAACATCACATCTGGCGCCTGATGTGACAGTAATATAGGTAGACATGGCCATGCATACATTACAGCATTTGAATAAAAACATGCACACACACACACACACACACACACACCTATATGTCTAAAAATGACCCAGGTTCTCCGACGCGTCACTGCTGGATCTTGCGCTCATTACACATGGATTTCCAGCTGTGTGAGTGAGAAAGATGAAAAGGGAGAGAACATATATGGAGCCTATACACAAACGGATAGTGTGTCTATGTACTGTATAAATGTGTGCGTGTATGTGTGTGTGTTTGTGTGCACCTGGGTGTTGTCTGACCTGTGGCGATGTAAGATGAGTGTCCGACAAGAGCATGACAAGGTGAACAATGCCTGCGGTAAGGAGACAAGGAGAGAAAAAGGAGAAGGGGATAAAAGTGGAAGGAAGGAATCGCAGTAAGAAGGGCAGGAATAACAGAAAATGGACAAGGATGGATAGATAGAGCAGGGACATGTTTAGTTGTAATGGAAGGAAGATGGGGTTGGGGGTTAAAGTGAGAATATGAGGAAGAAATGTTAAAAAATAGCTTATACAAGGGAGTGAAAGAAACAGAAGGAGTGCAATCTGACCTCTGGTACGTTGGTGTGCTCCAATGGCCTCCTGAACTGAACTAATACAGGGAGAAGAGCGGAATGGGGGATAGAGGCCGTACACGATAAGCAGCTTTATACTGTAAAGGAAAGGAGGTAAAGGAGAAGGGGAAAAGACAGGGATTAAAAGAAAAGGAGGGAGGGAATGAGGAAAGGAGATGAAAGAGTAAAGGAACGAGGAGGAGAATTTATAGAAAAGGGCGAGATGCGGAATACAGAGGGGAAAGCAGAAGGAGAACAGCGAGTGGGATGTGTGGAGGATTACTCAGCGTGCATTGAGCTGCAGCTGTATTGTGCTGTGAGGTGTCTTTGGTCCCTCACAAAGAAAACACGATAGTATGAATAATAGATGACACAACATGCACACACAGTGCATATTTATTTCCATGTGTGATTATTGTGTGACTTCTTTTCCCCTTTTAAATGGTTTAAAAAAATAAATAATCATGAAAAAAAAAAAAAAAAGATCGTGACAGCGAGGCCCATGATCATGCGCTCAGCTGAACAAATTCATCATCAACACATTCAGCGAGTCAAAAGAGATCCCATGACCATTGATTCGTGCATGTTTGTGACGACCGGGCATGTGTTCATGCTGCTACTGTGTCCCCTCTTTGAATGTGCAAGTTGTTCAGCAGATGGATTTATATGTCAGTCACACTGAAAAAGTTGACATTTCTGTCAGTCGCCCACCCAGGAAAAGCATCTGGAAAAGCTGTGGATGCTAAACGACCCTGAAGTAGCCTCAAAAAGAAAGAGGAAAAAAAAAAAAAAGCAGCTTTCTGGGCAGTGTTCAGCATTAAAATGTGAGCACCGCTGGGATTTGTTCTGCAAAAGATCTTGCTCTCAGTGTTCCAGCGTCAGTTTTTGAAGGTCAGTAGCACACAGCGTATTCAGCTGTTTAAAAGCACTGCTGTCGATTTGTGTATTCAATAAAAGCGCACAGCCCACCATCCTTGTTCTATCAAATAGAGTGATTTCGAAATGTGAAATTTAAAGTCAAAAACGTGAACTCTGATGACTCCCACTTTGGATTATTACTTTACTACCAACGCCTTTACACTGATCTCAGTATTTTTGCACCATTTCTTAAATTATGAAACAGCGCTGAATCTACTGGATGGTTCTGTTGGTTGTGGACATTTCCTTTTCTTACTTTATTAGAGCACATCTGTCAGTTACATGCACACAGTAGCACTGGAAGTAATTTAAACTCCAGGTTCAGGACAGCAGAATAATCGTTAATTGGCACTCAAAGCCGGTGATGCAAATGAGGGAGTAGCGATTATATTTATAACCAGTTTAAAAATTAAACACGATAGCAGCTGAAACCGGCTGACATTTAGTGATACACGGACCTGTAAAAGTCAATTGTGTTGAAACTCAGAGAGAGAGAGAGAGAGAGAGAGAGAGAGAGAGAGAGAGAGAGAGAGAGTGTGAGTATTGCAGCAGTGGCTGCAAAAAGAGAAGCTATAATTTAATCCTGCAGATACCACTGCACATTAATTGATATATAACATTCATATAAAACACTCTGCTTTCTGTTGTACCCAGTTTTATCTGCATCTCATTAGTGGCACAGAACTGGAACCGTTTGATGCACGGTACACCTTCAGGATACAGATGCAAACAAATAAAAAACAAACGAGGTAGCACTATTTAGCAGGTAACAAAATGGTCTAGAAAAATTAACATATAAATGGCTGCGGCTGTTGTTTTCCAAATGCTAACTGTAAAGTCTATTTCAAGAGTGAAAATTTCAAGGTTGTTACTGGATTGTGTAGTGTGCTTTGCAACAGTAGTACAGTATGTGGTGTGGTAAAAGAAAGTAAACTACTGTATTCCTTTACTACTGCAGTGCGCTATGTAGGTTTATTAACAGGTGGTAACAGTAACAGGGGTGGACAATTTCTAATAACTTTCCATGGGAAATTAAACTCTGGAATTTTTGAAATTTCCAAAATGAAAAATTTCCATGGGAATTAATGCCCTTAAGTGCCCTGCAGTAAGCAGTGTGCTATGTGACTGAGGCAGATATTCAAGTGTACTTGCATTAAATCTGGTTGTTTTAGTCAAGGTTATTATATAACATACATTTTCCCCAACTATATTTAAGTTCCCTGTTAAGGGCCAACCTTCAATTTTGTCATTTTCCGGTTTATTACCATTTATTCCCATAATTTCCAGTAAATTCCCATTAAAGTTTCAGCTTTGAAAATTCAAGCATCATCCCTCACACTCTTTCATAACTGTACTGTATTACTGTATATTTGCCACTTTTTAAAGTATCTTCATCACGTTCCAGTCTCAATGTGCTTTCCATGTCGTATAATGCCGTAGCAATGAAACATAATGAGCGTTAATGAATACCCGCAAAATTAATCAAAGCGTAAGTATTCACACATCTACTGACTACAGGCTTTTTGAGTTCGCAGAAACCAATTTTTCTTCTGCAGGCAAGAGAGAAAATGGGGCTGTTGTTGGATTAAAATCTTGTGCAGGTTTAAGGTTTTAGCTTCAGACCAGCCCTTTGGTTGTTATATTGGAAGCTTTATACCAAAAAAGCTGATGCGGCATATTCGTATTATAGGGGTGAATGAGATGATAGTGAGATCCGAGAGTTGAATCCAAAAAGTCTTTTAGGTGTTAGAAACATAAAGTGCTCTGCTGTGCCTTATCGGTCTATTGGTGGATTCAAAGCTTTACACACATGATGGGATGGGGGGTAAAAGAGTGAAGTTTAGTGTTAAAAGACAAGATTCTGTTCAAAAATGTCAGGCTGAACAAAGCTAAAGAGTTATTGTGTTTTTGTTGGTGCTAAATGCTCAGTTTTTTGGGCTTGTTTAAATGGTTTTATGGATAACGATCTGTCTTATAAAGACATGGTGAATGTTTGTTGTGAATTAGATGTTAAATTTGTTGCCTTTTTAACAGATTTTCAGGGGATTAGTCTTTGGTAATCTGCTTTGTCAGCAAACACAGGATTGTTCTGTCTATGTACGGCACAGTTTGCACCGCTAAATCCATTAATACTTACAATATTTTACATTTTCAATAATGCATGCTGCCGTTTTAAAGACAAACACACCAGAGAACTCAATATAATGCTAAATATTGCTTCATGTTTGCCATATACCCTTGGAAATGCAGCCTGGGATACAGTATAGGCGTTTGCTAAACTTTTCATCCTTTTCAAGACAGGACGTGAAGTGTTTTAAATAATCATCAGCAGAAGTTCAAGTGTAATTCAAATATATATATATATATATCAGAGTTCTCGCCAGCGCTTTATATGGTTGCGGCCCGCTACGCTAAAATTTCAGACCGCAACGGCAATTTCCCCCCGTTACGTTATTTTTAATATAGCGTAACGGCTGTTTTCAGTTTTCGTCACCATCGTCAAAAGTTTTTTTTTTTCCTGCGCACTTCAGCAGTTTTCAAGGTGTCAAAATCAGCTGACGTTTGCTTGGTGCTGTCTTCCTACAATGGTGTAGCCGACGTTTGATGAACCTACACATGCGTACTCTGCGCTGTTGATTTTAGGTTGCTAGGAGACAGATGCCTGGAAATCAGTTCCCCGAGAGAGAGAGAGGGAAAAAAACGACAACTGAACTCCCGCTCGATTCCCAGTGATAGCTTTCTTTTGAGCTGGACTTTGAGCTGGACTTCGGTGAATGTCATAATTATAACAATGAATGACGGACCCCCTGGCAAAAAAAGAGACATTCGTTCTTTCTTCATGGTCAGAAATGTAAGTGCACCAGTTATACATGCTTTCCATCACGCTTGAAAACTTAACCAACACTTTTGTCTCATGTCTCTAATAATTGGTTGGTAGGTTATGCTCCCGAAATAACATGATGCTCACGCATTTCTTAATTTCTTAATAGAATAAAACGTGTATTATCTCTATTGTTTGTGTCTGAGTTTACATATCTTTTGACAACACCCTTTGCAGGTAACACACTGCCAAGATCCAAAGATGTAACAATTTTCCACTAAGTATATACAACATAAAAAATGCAATTTATTCCCTCCAGGTACCTCAAATATGGCCCATTTTGGGCACAATTTTTCAAAATTTTCGCATCAAGGAAGGGGGGTCGGGACCCCCCTTCCGCACCATCCCCCCGCTCGGTCGCTACGCTCCCTCGCCTTACCCCATTACTCTAAAATAAAATCCCGGTGAGAACCCTGTATATATATATATATATATATATATATATATAGATGAAGTTGAGGTTCACAGTAACATGTAGCAGCAATCAGAGAGTAACGTAAATGTTGTATTAGGGAGAGCTGGCAGTAGCTTTGTCTCTTGAAACAACATTTTGGTGGATTTTTAGCCTGTCAGTGAGAGTCCATACCTCTTATATCTTATGTCAAAGAGCTTAGAGGTAGTTGAAGTGTAAGGAGCAGGGCTGTCACACTGTCACCATCCAGCACTGTAAGGTGTGGAAGAAGTAGTGGGTGAGAAAAAAAAAACAACTCACTCTGAAAAGCAGTGATTTCAACTCCATTTACTCTCACTGCTTGTTCTGTCCAAAAGTAGTAGTAAGAGGCTTGTTGAGAGAATAAAATACGGAATTTCAATTTTTACATTATAATCTTCTAGGAAAATGTGCTTCTTGATTTGCAACCGCAGCCATCCTCGCATTGTGTTTCAGAAAAAAAGTTGAGAATAAAGTTCATCCTGTTGTTTTGTCTGAGCTCTCTAGGTGGTCTCATTAAAATGGATGAGGGGTTTAGGATTTGGTTTACCAAGTGCTAACGTTGTGCTGAACATGGCCTTATAGGCTTCTGATTTAAAGCAGAACTTGCTAGCGCAGATGCAGTGCGATTTTTTTCTTTGCTATACTTTTGGTAGAGAGCCGCAATTAAGTTGCATTAATAATGCAAAGACCCCGTTTTGTGGTTTTAAAGTAGATTTGTTAATAAGGTACTCAAATATCACAGAGGCCATGTTAATCGCACAGAAATGTAGTTGAACTGCAACAATGTAATTTTCTTCTCTTCCATGTGCCCAACTTCAGTGTTTCTTAAAATGTAAACACAGCTTAAAAAAGGGACACAATCTGCCTTCGGAGGTATGTTTGCACTCAGGGATTCTCTAACACCCAAAGAGAAACAGTTTTCTCTTAGGAGTATCAGTTTTGACTCCAGCCTCATTAGGAGATTGTCCGCTGGGTAAAAGCTCTACTGTACGTGATGTCTTTTCCACTGTAAAATATTAACGTTAAGAGATTTTACTGGTGCTGCAGTTGATTTTTACAGGAACTTCAGAGCCTTTAGAATTCCCTATTATACCTAACTGTTGCATTGGTGTTTATAATAAAAGTGTTCTCAATCATCCTGGGATTACGCAACAAAAATTGCGCTTGGTATATAATGTTTTGTTGATTTAACGGATCATTACAGATATCCTAAAAGATAGTTGGTGACAATCATGTGTGCATGCAGCCCAAGTCTGTGGTGCTTCTTTTTATAATAACATTGACATTTCAAAATCATTCTCGACATCCAGTAGTTTATATGTCACTGTCTGTGTATTTATTGTCCAATTATTTACTATTGCCTGTCATTCTCTTTTCTAATAATGTCACACATTGTAAGACGTTCTGCCCACTTGTTCCCATTACAAACAAAGTTACTGATCATTTGTTTTGTTTTTTTTATTATTATTATTGTTTTTTTATTATTATTATTGTTTTTTTATCCAATAACAGCTGACTACACCCTGTTCCTGCCAACCACTCAATGACTAATTTGAGAATAGCACTAGATTTCCCCCAAGAGGACTACTCACAATGTGACAGCTAATCATTTTAGCATGCTCACATTACACTACTAATGAGGCCAGCAGTGGAAGAGTTGTTGGCGTTTAACAAGGAGGTCGGTGGGCTGGCCAAATGCTTTCAGTCACATTTTCCTCATGAATCTATAGGCACTTAGCAGAATGCATTTAATAATTTGTTTCAACAAGGGACTGGCGAACCCCCATCATGCAGTTTCACTGGTATTTATGGATTCAAGGCTTTTCCAATGTGGATTTTAATCTATTTATCCTTTTTACAGTTTTGAAGGATGAGCAGAAAGCAGACATGACATGAAGTTGAACATTAATTTATTTTCCATTTTATTCTGCTGTATTTTAACCCCAGTTTCCGCATCTACAGTAGAGCACTAAGAATAAGAAACCCTGGTGGTTAAAGAACAAGATAAATGGGACTACATAACCTGGGATGTAGATGTTTTCTCATTAGAGTTGTACATAAAAAGTATATGTCTGTCAAGGCCATCCCTTTTGCAAGTTAAGGTGGATGAAGTGTACTTCATAATTGAAGTGCTGTGCTGATTTGGCCTCTGTGGTCTTGTTTACAATAAATTAATCAATCAAGTATGCACCTAAACACTTGCAGCATTTAGCCCATGCCGCACAAAGCACAAATGTTATCAAGACAAACGGCAGGTCTCTTCCAGCCATCTTTTTTCTGCCCAAGGCTGAAAACATGCTACAGCAGTCGGTAACAGGTCTGATGTCTGCTCGATGATTGAAAATGGTCATCTTTTTCATGCTTGTAACTATAACACCAGATTTTAAATCCATTTTTAGTCTTTACACAAAACTCCTTTAGCCATGACTTGGTGAATATTTTCTTTCCAAATAAAGATAAAACACGATGAGAGAGCAGTAAGATGTAAGCTCATTTCTTTCTCTTTTTGTCTTCCTTTCTTTCAGACCCAGTGATCAGGAGGAATGCCACGTGTCTCAAGTCAAGAGGGAAACAGACAAAATAGCAGGATATCAGCCAAATCACTTTAATTCCAGTCTGGAATTCATTCATTGATAATCATCATCATCATCACTGAAAGAGTTCACAGGTACAGAAGTCTACACTGAAAATCGAAATACGTAAATGTGAAGAAAAACACTTTATGACTGTACCTCCTGCATTAAGCATTAGGTTGCATCATGACATCTTCATTACCACAAAGAAGTGCTTTTGCGTGCACACAGCATGACTGATAACAGGCAACGTCTCGCATATTTCTAAAGAGGTATCTATCTTCATATGTGTCTGACAGATATCCTTTTATATTAATCATCAGAATAAAAACACTGTCCCATCGCATCTCCCATTGTTCTCTATGCGCTGACCCAGATTCCAAGCTGGTTATTGTGAGCGGATCATGCGGTACACAGGTGCCCGAGATATGTATGTATCCGCATGTGTGTGCACGTAACTGCAAACACGGCAACTCCCCAGTGTCATCATTATCATTACAATCACAATTGTTGTGGTTCCCTGCAGAGATGCAAGTTGGCAGAAGAGAAAATAGACAGAGAACCTCAGACCTTTTGACCCATACCAGAAGAAACACACCCAGAAAGAAAAAAAAGAAAAAAAAAAACACAAATGCTTTGTCGCTTTGTCTTCACTTTTCTCCTTCTGTGTTCTCCTTCTTTTTTTTTCTTTGGGCTTTATCTTTTGTATGTGTACATAAAGCAATTTCAAATCTTATAGTTTTGTACATGTAATTTTTATGGTGTGTGGAAATTTTCTAATAAAATAAAACAAAAAATGGATGACTTTCTCCTAGACTGGCTGCTTTGTTTCTTACTTCCTGTGATGTAGTTGTCTGCCTGTCACAGAATGAAGAGATTGTATATCCATTATAGTTTTTACATTTCTACTCCAGACTCACTAATACATTAATTATCCCAATAAAAACAGGGCGCATTTCAGACTTCCACACTGTAACTTTTCATCACAGGAACAATGGATCTGCAGTGCCCCTTAGCAATACACTTTTGGCTCACTCCTACAGCTCATATCAGGCTGAATTTTAGCCACTGTAGGCAGCTGTTTTCAGTGAAAAGGCTCTGATGAACCCACTGCACAGTACCTGCTCACTACCAGACTGCACACAGACATCCAGCAACTAAAGAGCCAGATATATCCCTCATGATGTGATGGATGCTGCATGTGTAAATAAGCAAGTCAAATCTCAGAGTTGCCTTTACACGGACTTTAATGTCAAACACCATGTCTGCAGGCGTGCCAGTGGCATCAGTGATCAAAGACCAGAATGACTTGAATTGAATGATCAGTCTTTAACCAGTTCTCACTGATGACAGATGTCTTAGCTTTTCCTTTGTCGAGACATCAACATGATGCCTCCCTCCACATGACTGCATGAATGCATTGCTTACCAGGTCTTTCAAAGTGACTTTTGAACTTGAAAATCTGCCATGCCGGCCTGAAAATGCTGTAAAAATGTGGTCTATAAATCTATACTGTACATTAGATGCACTTGTGTTATACTGGCTGATCACAGACATGAGCTTCCGGTTAAAGCTTGTTTTCATTGAGTAGTAGTACCTTTAAAACGGTTTTCTGTATTCCTCTAGTTTCCTACTCCCAGTTGTTAAGATTTCCTGTGAACATAACCCAAATCTGTCGGTTTCCTTCCTTCCCTCCCTCCTCCCATCACTCCACTCCTCCCCTCATCTATTCCCTTCAGCTTTTCACCCCCCCTCCCCCCCGTATTCTCTCTTCCCCTAACCTCCAATCCCCACATCTCTCGATCTCTCTCCTGCTACTTTTCTTCCCCTCAACGTTAATACCCAATCTTCTCTACACAACTCCATTCTGCTCCCCAGATCTAGTCTATTCCTCAGTTCTCTGCTCCTTAGTTCTTGGCAGGCAGCCAGCACCAGATCAGCTCCCCACCATTTCTGTCGCCTCTTTCTCCTTTGCTCTCATCACCACCTGTTAACTCTAGTTCCTCTCCCTTTCTATTTTTTTTTTGCTTTGCACATGAAGCAGAAAGAATTAGAATGGATGGGGTATTATGAAAGGGAAAGGAAAATATATCTTTGCTAACAGAAGGTGAAAAAGGGAATGACTGCTCCGACATTACGGCAGCACCACCAAAGACAGAAAGAAATGGAGAAAGGATGAAGGGGGATGAACGCACAGTCGTCCCATGAGCTATAAGCAGCTGTAGAAAATGTGACACCTGGGGTCTCATTTTGAGAGAGATCTTAAAATTAAAATTTGATTCATGTCTCACTCTGCTCTACAGCAGGCAGTGAATATGATTAGAACGAGAAATCAACGCCTGAGGAGTAGAAAACAAAGTTAAAAACATCATGATGATAAGTAACTATTATCATTGTGAATTAATTATTAAGCGGTCACCTTCGCATGTGCACAAGTTTTCTTCCAAGAGTATGAATAAACCAAGAGGCATTTAAGATGACAACATCCCATCAAAATCACCATGATACTTGATGAAAAATAATCAGTTATGCTACTGAATTCATTAATTAAGCCAAATATTTATGTCAACATATTTTGCATGGTATTAATATGAACTCTTTCTTATGCCACAAAAAAAAAGTTTTAGTAGTTTGAGGGAAATTATGTCTCACTCATTAATATGTAAATCAATGCAGCGAGGTGCTCCAAATTTAATCAGACCATCTTTTACAGGCAACTCTTCCTGTATGTATTGAATTCCTGTCATGTACTGTTCTCTAGTCTGTGTTCAACCCCGCTGCCCCAAAAAAAAAGACAGAAAGTCTACCCACAGACAGACAAATGTCAGCACGACGCTATTAAAAAGAAATACAACGAGCACAAGAACCTTTGTCCAAGTGTCCTTGGCTGTTCTAAGTGTGAATTATCGACATGCTGGGAATTAACATTTTGTTCTGCTGCTTGTTAAACCTAAAAAAAAATAAAATAAAAGTTTTGATTTGTTAGATTAACAACAACAAGGCCATAGAACTCATGCCGGATTGGACAGGAAGAGAAGCTTTTATTTGTATCCCTGAGCATGAAGCCTTGAAAACTCTTTTTACACACAACACTCCATCATACGATGCATGCAAACACAAACAAACAGTACGGTGCCACACAACAGTGACTGGTTGTTTTCCCTCTTTCCACTCTTGACATAGTCCCAGTGGACTGATACAAGATACAGAGCACTGGAAGCCATGTACATCCTAAGACAGATTTAAACCTGGGATATGTAGCTGAATCTCATTTGCAAGTGTTTAACGTCCCCCTCCTCATTCCTGCACAAGGGAATCCACCACTAAACCCAGATATGTTATGCCTTTGAAGACTTCTTACTGACACCGTCTACTCAGTGGGACACATGGCAACCTGATTTGAATTTCTTCATTTTTTTAAAAAAAGGTGCAAAATGGTTTGGACAGATCTCAAATTTAAATTGAGGTTAAACTATCTACCTATTTTAGCACTCGTTTTGCCTCAATTCTTCATATACACAAAGTGAGTAGCAACCAGAGAGCTTTAGAGAAGTTTGACAAAAAAATAAAAAAATAAAATGAGTGTACTTCCCTTGACCTGAAGAGTAAACCGTAGTGGATGTATCATATTCTGCACGCATGCATCCTTGATTACAATGGTTCTGGTTCGTTAGACCAGAAGAACCAGAATTGATTTGATGGAAAAACACCATTAACCTCTCCACAATCTCCACAGATCTTTGTCTTGACTGTTTCTTGGATGAATTTACACTTTTTTTTTTAGATTTTTTTTTTTGGATGTGCACAGGACACACAGTTTAAATGGAGTCACAGAGTAGATTTTGACAGACGATGGTCCCTTTGAGAGAGGCATGAACTGGTCACTGCTGTCTGCCTGTCACGTCTCAGCTCCATCAAGGATCATTCCTTTTGTCCACGTTTGAATTTTTCAAAAACAACGGAGATGAAACAAGGTGGCAACAAGCTGCAAGTATGATTATATTTTTAACAGGCTGTGACGAAACTCCTTTAGAACGTCTCCATAGTAACAGAAGATAAAATGGCGAGGGGTTCACATTGTTCCATTTACTGTTATTGTACCACTTCACTCTTCTCTGCCCCTCCATGCCAGTGTCCCTCCACATGATATGCATATCACATATAGGTTGCCTCTTCTGGCAGAGCACTGCAATGGGATTCAGCTAATGTCACTCACCTCATGTGCCCGAGCCAACTGAGCCACCAGGTGTCCTTGTGTTTCATAATGGCACCAACTCACAGAGGGAAGGAATGAGTCACTGAATGAAATAAATGTTTTTCCAACTACCTGCCTACATTTCACCTGGCTGTCTGGTGGTTTATTCACTGAATGAATCAACACTAGACTTGCTAGTGTTCTTTTTGACTGCAGCTGAAGCATCCGCAGCCTAATTCTGCATCCACAACATAGTATATGTAATATCCCTAACTTATGCAAGGCATCTAGATGGACTTTTAAGAGACACCCTACTCACTCATGATAAACTCAATTGTTTATAATTAGCAGAGCTCAGCATTTATAATAACAGCACCTCATGGTGTTTCTTTTTTCGTTTAATCTTTCCCAGACAACCGTCATGTTTTAATGAGGACAGCTCGCAGTGAGAGATAACTGAAAAACTCTGCTCTCCTCTGGTTTTTATCTTAGGTTGGATGCACACCACAAGATCTCATCAAGTTTAGTTCAACTAATTAAACCCAAAGTTATCGTCCTCTCCCAGCCCAAATTTTCCAGATGAAGGAACTGCTATGAGAAAGCCACAAAGGAAACACATGACGGTTGGATTCTGAATTTTTATGCACAGAGTTGCTTAATTGGGGATAAATCTTGCCAAAGCAAAGCATATAGTGTTTGTCCACATTTGGCAGGGAGTAGCAGGAGGCTACAGTGATATGAATCTGTATCTAATGGAACGGCATAGAAACCTGCCAAGCCGGTGCAACATGATGTGTCGTGTCACATCATTGTGCACGCCTCCCTCGTTGTGCTGTGATTTTACATATTGCATCTGATACACAACAGGGCACTGCATGAAACTACTTGTACACCATTAAAATGGAGTGTGCATCACCTTACAATTGTGTTTGTAGCTGTGTGAAATAAAACACGGTTATTCGATTTATTTTTTTGCCAGCAGCTGTCTGTATTTTATTCTGGTGCATGAGTGATATGAGTGAAGTTTCTTTCAGTGTGCTGTAATTTCTCTTCACTGTCCAAGACAGATTAAGTGAATAGGAGGATGCAAATTGCAAATGTAGAAATGTATCTGTCAGCAATGAATCTGTCTTGAAGTGTACAACAACCCTGATTCCCATGTTCATGTGCTTTCCTGCCTTTTGCCCTGTGCATGCTAGGAGAGATTTGAAATCACAATCCTTACTCCACAAGCAAGCATTGGACTTAAGAATATATACGCAGTGTATTCTTACTTCATGACATGCTTACTTTGCCCATGTTAAAACATTTCCTTTGCATCTGTAGCACAATCATTTTGTCAGTCTTAAAAAAATGAAAATATATGTCTGAAAGCATGACATGTAGAATCTATTTGCACATGGCGGTTTACTGCGTACAGTAATTAAAAGTATATTCTGAGTGTAGGTTGGTGCATGTATACAGCACATATACAGTGTGCTGTTGAAAGGTATAGAGGTAGAAATCAACCGACTAAAAAAATTAAAGAGTTTGAGGGTAAAAATGACATACTAAATGAGATGGGCATTTACACTCACTTAAAGCCTTTGGGAATGTGGCTTAAAGTAGTAAACATACATTTATGATCATCACAGTTGAGCATCTCATTAATAAACATACATGAGTGAAAATAAACATACATAACTATTAGAAAACAGTTCAAAAATCATTTCATTTTGCTGTTCAGACCTTCTCTCAAAGGCTGTGTCATGGTTGATCATAATAAACATATAAAGATTTTTTTTATAGAAACCAAACAAACCAGAGTTGGTGACCAACCAACATGATTTGCGTGAGTTTTAATATGTTTTGTTTGTCATGTTTTGTTTAATTATGAGTTAACATGACAATCAGGTTAATCATAGTTCAGTAAAAGAGAGAAACTTGAATTCAGAAGATGTATGGTTTTATTTTCTATATTTTCTTATGTTTAACGGGTATGTTTTGTTTTGTAGGATGTTTGACATGGATTTTTTCTAAGAATAGAATAATAATTATATATATTAATAATAATAATAATAGCATTATAAATGCCCGACCACACCCAATTCAAGCCAAATACAATACATTTTACAAAAACCTAAATGACAATACCTCAAACCTGGATTGAAACTAATCCCTAATACCTTTTGTATGCTTACTATTGTGTACATAAGACTGGGGATTTAGGCCTCCAGTGGCTTACCCCTAAATTCTACCTAAATGTGATGCATTCTGTGTGAACCACAGCCGCCAGAGTTAATCGTGGCCATTTTAGTCAATGTTTCAAATCCCACCAAAGAAGCGTCCCCAAAGCGGATCTCCGCTTGGTTCTGCAGACAATACTCGGCTGATTTTTGACGGACGCCATAAGCAGCCCATGTCAATCTGTAACACACAGAAACGGCATAGAGAATCCGGTTGGTGCAAACTGCTGATCGTAAAAAAACAGACAAAAAGGGAAACAAATTAACTTTGTAGCATATTTGCATATTTAGGAGCTCATACACCATCTGAGCAAGTTAACAAAGTCTGGTGGGTAAAATTAAAAAAAAGGCTCCCGGTGGGGTTTGAAGTTATGTGAAGAACAGACCAAAAGAGCGCTGTGCCCACAATGTGACAGAGACGTGCCTCGGTGGGCTTTCCACATTAGATAACACATTCAAGCTATCCCTCTCACATTGAACTAAGGTTTCTCAACAAGCCTGTGCCTGAAGATTAATGACATGAAGTGGTGTGTCGTTTCTTACTAGATGCAATTTTGTAGAGAGTAGAAAAACATCACTCAGAGGCTGCCATCGCTTCTGTGGTTTCTAATGTGTTCAAAGATTGTTCTCGAAGAGTCAGCCTAGTGTTTTAACCTAATGTTGAAAGGAGACAGACTGGGAGCCAGACAAGTCTAGATGCTGATGTTTGATTTTGGCCATAGTGGTTTTTGACAGTAAGAGGCCAACTTCCATTTATTTTAAAATGGAGAATACCATAGAAGGGCAGAGAGAGGCCAGAGCTTTGAAAATGATTCCCTGTCCAACGCAATCGTCTGCAAGTTTTTTAGTATAGAATGAAAATGTAGCCACAAACGACAGCTCCTTCATATGTTTGGGGTTCGGAAATTCGAGTGTTATTTTGATTCAGCTTCAAAAATAGCTGCTGAATATGCATGAGGTTAAAATCTGGATTGATTCATTAATTTTGATTTGATTGCTGTGTGCTAAATCTTCAACCTGGCAGTAAGCAGTTCCAACAGTCAACTGGTATGAAACGCACAAGCAAATGAAAGCAAAGAAGAGAGTGGAAATTTCAGAAGTCATCACAGTCTAGTTAGAGGACGACTTTATCGAAACGATCCCATCGAAGATCAACAAACCCAGTCATCTAATCGCAGCAGAGATTAGACTCTGTGGAGGGGCTAGATTGAGATGTTACTGCCTGTAGCTGAAGTCATCTCAGGCCGCTGCGTATATGTGTGTGTCTGTGTGTGTCCGTGCCACATGCAGGCCATCATTTCTTATCTGCCATCACCACTAACCCTGATTTTTATAGGAAAAAAAAGACCATATCTGCAGCCTGCCATGGGTACATCAATCTCAAGGCTTCGCTGGATTTCAAACCATGAAGGAGCGGTTCCTAATTCCTAAGATCTTTGAAGAGGAGTCCCTAACTTAAAGAATAAAATGTGTTTTATTTAATACATCTTGTGAGAAGAAGTGGTCACGTAGTGTTTGAACTTTTTTTTTTTTTCTTTGAAAGTCTGATTTATTTTTTTATTTTTTTGGGTACAGAACATGCCAATTTTCAAAAAGCATGAGCTCAATCAAATGAAAAAAAAGAAAAAAGGTCTTAACTGTTGCTGGAGGAGCAGTTAAAACAAGTTTACAAAGAGAAAACCTGAACATAGTTTTTTACAGCTTTTGTCCAGTTTTGTCTGTAGTGAATGGTTTAGTAAGGAGACAAAAGGCACCCAAACGTGTTGACATTGAACCCTGAAAAATGTGAAAGTGCTTTGTGAAAGAAAAGTTTTAGTTGAACATTTACACTTTTCATTAACAAAAGTTGATAAAAACTGTCTGTCGTAGTGGCAAAACATGTCATCATCAAGTTTCTAAACTTTTAAAGTTTTATCATTATCTATTCAGTCTTTGTAACAGGGATAGTGTAAATCAAAATGAAAAATCAGCTTCGCTGCAAGGATGTATCTTTTGTTGCTAAGCCCCTTAAAAAAAAAATCTCTCAAAGTTGCTTTTCATGAATTGTATAGTGAACAGACGCTCTTCTCCACTCCCACTCAAATGAGCTGTTCTGTGTTAGCAAAACAGGAGCGCCAACCCACCAGGAAAGGATTTAGGATTCAGCGAGGAACTGATTTTACAAGTGTTAAATTCGTAATCAAAATAATTAGACCGTCCCCAAAGCAAACAGAAAGATCCTGAATGTTGACCTCTCACTCTCTGCTGTGTATGCAGACTGAACAATGAGCTTAAGCAAACACTTGCCCTCCCTTTCTGGGTTTACCTCAAAAAAAACAAAAAAACAAACAAGCACAAACAGTTCTGTTATGTCATATATATTATTCTTATTATTATTATTCTTATTATTTATTATTATCATTTCCACGTTTTCTTTGACACACGCAGGATTTCTCAGAAGAGGGAATTTCTTACTCCTACTTTTAAAATCGGTCCAATCCTAAAGTCTGATACTGCCGAGAAAATTACTAAGGCCAGGAGAGCTCACCCAAAATGAGAATCATTTCCTTGCACCAATGAAGCCTTTCACGATTTCCTTCCCATACTGATGGCTTACAGCTGTTTATATGCTGGTGCGTGAAAATATGCAAATTGCACGGACCGATGTGTAGTGTGCGCTGTACAGTAATATTAACTACGGTATTTAATTTGAGTGCCACGTGTCACAGACAACTGCGTTTATCAGACAGCATGAATAATTCCTTTGATAAACAGCCCCTTCCCCCATTATTTCCATCTGAAATGTTATTTACCAATTGTAGATGTTCAACCATTTGTCTCGACCTTGATTTTCTGGGATGTTACTCTCTGCTGCTTGCCCAAACATGGAATCTGACAATCAACAAACAACCAAATCTAAATAGGCCACCACATCAGTATATGCAGGGCACAGCTGACTGGCTTCTCAGGTCACGTCCAGGCTGTACTTCATTCAGATAGACACTGCAGTAATACCGATACTCAACTGTATAAATGGTATGAACTTAGTGACTACCAATTCGAAGCTGTACTCGAGATGTGATAGCAGTGATGTGAAAGGTTTGAATGGACTTTTGATCAATTTATAGCAGTATTACTTTGCTTTTATAACCATGATATTAAAGTAACCTTTACAACCTTTGGAAAAATATTTTTTTATGGTCCTGTACGGTGCTTTAAGTTCTTTAAAGTTCCAATATAACAGACTTATATCTTTCTGACACATCTATAGAATTGCTCCCAGTAAAGCACAACGTCATATCCTGTATTGCTATTATTGTTGCAAATATTTTTGATCACATTTAATTTATTCTTTTTGGTATATAATCTGTCATCTCTATACCAAATCTGCAATATCCTGTAGTAGAAGGTAGCACAGAGGCGATAGATTGATAGATAGATGCAATCTGACCAGTTTGTAGCATCAAATAGAGGACAGAAAGTGTTGTGTTCAACAGACTTCATACAGAGTGAACTATTGCACGATGGTGATTGTCCTCACTAAAAAGACACTTATAGTGAGTGTTTGGCTGCAGTTACCTTCAGATTCTAGAGAGACATCAGCCATATCAATGACATTCCCCACCTGCTCCAGTCTGAGCATCTGCTGCTGTCTGGGTCAGCTGACCCTCTGGTGGCAAGAAACAGCCTGCACTCATATTTTTCTTGTTTCTTGCTTGTGTGTATTTATAATTTCTCAAAGTTCATTGACAGTGGAAGCACCACAAATTTGTATAATGTTGTGTAAAACGGACCACTTTCTACAATACGGTAAGGTTTCTTCAGACTGAATAACATACATCTTTCAACATATAGGTCAGTATTAGTTATGAGTTATTATAACTCATTTCACCCATTACATGAACACCGTTATTTGGCAAGCATGCTCCAACAACTTCTTGGCTGACACAAGTGAACTCTCTCCAAACTAATTGCAGGATTTGGCAAAAGTGGCTTATTGGGTGTTTGGCCATGCATGAAAAAGCCAGTGCAGAGGACTCCAGCAAAACAACTTGCGGCAACATCATCCATAAACATGCTGCATCAAAATACATGCAAGCCAATATTCCTAGTGGATAAGGATGAGAATTTCTGCATCAAGAGCGGATTTAATTGCCACTGTGTTGACATTAGATAAATTGCTGTAACATACAGTATTAATCTGTTAGTCTTCCTGGTAATATTTCACATGTGGTGATGTTTGGCTTGTTCCTGTCACTGGACAAAACCAAAATTGAACATACAATTTGTTTTCAGATGATATGTTGGAAACAAAAGAGACAAGGAGTAAGTGACAGAGTGGATAGTTGATAAAAGAACAGAGGAAGAGAGAAATATATAGAACCCAGAAAATTACAGAGAGGAACATTGAGGCTACCTTAGCTTCAAGGATACTTCCCTAGACTGAATGGACGAAAACAGAACATTATGTTCTCACTGATAAAGACTAAGTTGCCTTGGTGATTAAATAACTCTTGGCATACAGACAACAAGGTTTTACAAACAAGTAAAAGAGGAGATATGTTGGGAAATTTAACTGACTGAATGAGTCTACATAAAACAACATGCTCAAATCCCACTACCAAAATATGTGAGACATGTGAAGGTAAAGGACTCTAGCATTGAGAATAATGGGAAATGTGTTTTGCTTTGACAGAAAAAAAAAAAAAAAACACATAAGGGAGAGGTACTTCAAATAGCATTTGGGTATGTGCTGTAAGTATCTCTTGAAGCGTTAAGATTCTAGGGGACCATTCTGCTGTTCAGACTGAAATGGGTGTGCAATAAAAGGTAGATTAAAAATTACTGAAACATAGAATTGTTGCTGCATAATCCACAGAGCGGCTACCATGCTATTGAATATGAAATAATGTCTGAGATTTATGTAATGAACTTGACACAGGGAGCACTGAATAATAAGATAATGACATTGCTCTGCACCGCAACTGTTGATTAAATCTGTCTAAAAACTTCAGGTCTATGAGCAGAAACAAAACATTCAGAAGGTGTTGGAGAAAATTCACTAAATCATATGGATAATGAGGAGGAGGCAGCAGTGAATTATCATTCATACAGTAGTGTTGCGGTCTGATGAAGCTATTTATCATATTATATTACAAGGTTTCTCTTGACTTGATACCCGGGATCAGATAATCTGCTATTGTTTAGTACCCAAGTGCAGTGGCTGAAAACAATTATAGTGTATATTAAGAAAGGTAAACATGGCAGACTGATATTTAATGATACATAGTTTTAAACCCATGTAGAGGACAGAATAGCACAAAAGTCACTCACTAACTGACCTTGTCTCATTTTATCCCCTTCAAATTAAAAGGCAAATTTAACGATATTTTTTTCGACTTTTCGTTTTTTTTTTTAACTTAATGAAATCCCAACTGGTACTGTAAAGGGTGTCTTCAATCTTCTCTTATGTAAAACAGACTACATTTCTTGTCACTTTTCAATGAAAACTGGCAAAAAGAAAGAATACATGAATACCCAAAAGTAGAGACATTGTAATTCAAGGTTTGGTCAAGATACACCTACAGTATACACCAAAAAGGTGTTGGAATAGCAAAACAGCAAAAGCGATTCACTCATAATCAGTTGACTTAACTAAACCAAAGATGTTTGAGAACAGTATGTAAAGCCAGTTTGTATAGTAAATATACCCACAGTATATTATTTTTAATTATTTAAAAAAGGGATCTCGACAACACAAGAAGATAAAGTTGCTTATAAACCTTACTGAAGTTACTTAAAAAGTCCAGGGTGTACGATTTTGGGGGCTCTAAACAATATGGCAAAAAATGGAATATGCATGACTATGTTTCAAGTTTCATGAGCCTGTTATAGGTACAGATGCTACAATAAGCATTTTGTGAAGAACACTGTGATGAGCACCTGTGGCCTGTGTGTTTTCTCATTATATTTAAGTAACTCAGGGAGCTGAGTTTGTTCTTGGAATCAGGGCAAAGCAATAAGCGGTTTATAACAAGTAAATTGCAATGTTTGTACTGCATGTCAAGTTACAGTATGTACAGTAACAGAGATGGTAAACATACCAACAATTTCAAATCAACATAAAAAGTTAATTTTACACCTCAAAACTAGCATGCTCACTTTTAATTCATCATTGCAGGATTTCTTTGTGGTGCTCATTATAGTTTGTTTTTGAGAAATAGGGATCATATTGTAACATGTCATACATTTCAGTGCCTCTTCAAACCACCTACAATCACAACCTCTCCACTTCGGATGCAACAGGTGAGTCCCAGTATACTTAAAGCACAGTAAGATTGTTTTGAAATTGGGAGAGAAAAATACATTTTACTGATTGTTCCCAACCAGAATAGAGAAAAGAACTGCAGCCTGCTTAACATAACTGTCTTTGTGATGGAAAGGCCTCCTTATGTGAGAGAATCCATCCAACTCTAGCTATAAACTCACTGGTGCAGTCCTTACCTTTAGTCTAAAACCAGTGCTTCATTTAGAACTGCGAACAAACACCCATGTTGTAGGTGTCTGGTTATAGTGTCGGGTTGCTAGAAGTTAAACCACATCTTCTAACAGATCAGAAATGAGTAATGGCGATGATGCCAACATGAGCGATTACAATCATAGTTTAAGGTGTTGAGCTTTTTAGTGTTTAGTGTGTACTAAATGTTCATTTAATCAGCATTTTACCTTAGCATAACCTGATGATTGTGGTTTTACATGTAACATGACAGGTACTGTAAGACACAGACACAAACAAACACTGATCACCTTGCTCTTCTCCCTACGCTTCCAAAAACACGACAGATTAGGTCACGATCGCCCCATGCTGTGTAAATACTGCCCTGTCAGTTCATTATGCAAAGAGCAACACATTTTTCCCCCCCTTTGTACAACAGATGAAAAGCACGGAAGATAAAAGAGGGCATAAAACGATGGAGGAGGGTGGAGATAACGAGAGGAGGAGCACAGGTGAAGGAGGAGGGCAGGGAGGATGGTAATCAGATGTCAACGTTGCCTTATCTGACTGTACAGCTCGGTGTACACGCACAGACATGCACGCATACACGGCTGGGTTGTAGTGATGGTGCACATGGCTCAAGATTTGTGCCCTTTTCTTTCACCTTCTCTCTATCATACCTCTCTGGCTTATTTTTGTCCGTGTTTCTATGTATATCCCCATTTTATGTTTGAGCTTTTTGTCTGTATATCTTCATCTATATCTGTCTCGGTGTATCTCTGTCCTTTACCCTCCAACTCAAAGTCTGTCTTACTTGTCCCAAAGGGTGTGTCCTATTAACTGTAAGTTAAGAACAAGCTGGAGTGGGAGGATTAATCTCTTCTTTTCCTCCTTTGTCCTTCATATGAGCTTTATATCTCAATCTAACTCCTCCACTTCTTCTCTTTTCCCCTCACTCCTTCCTGCCTGAACACCGGTTTCATCATGCCCACCCTCTCTCTCCTCTCACCTACTTGCCCTCTTAATACTCACTTGCATCACCTATTCTTTTCTTAACCAATAAGTCAGTTGTGTGTTTGTTTGTGTGTGTGTGTGTGTGTGTGTGTGTGTGTGTGTGTGTGTGTGTGTGTGTGTGTGTGTGTGTGTGTGTGTTACACTTTCACAATGCAGTGTGTTTTCTTTGATAGTCGTTTGGCTGGCCTGCATCCCAGTTCTTCCCTCACACGGCTGAACACACAGACATTTAAACAAAAAAAAAATGCCTCTACCCTTTCCTCTACCCTGGTTCACCATCCATCATGTTTGCTTCTTCTTTCCCCTCTTCTCCGCCACCTACAGGGGGCTTTAAGAAAGAAACAAACAAAAAGCAAGGAAACCTACAAGTTAGATGGGGAAAAGAAGAGAAGAGGGAACAGTAAAAGAGTAATTGAGATGTACAAAACAGAAGCAGGAAGAAAGGAAATTAAAAAAAAAAAAAACATTGTTATAATGCAAAAATTTGAACAGTGTTCAAATTGTGATTTGTCCTTAAATACCTACAATGGGGGAGGTGAGTACATAATTGGCATGACTCAAAGAGCAATATTAGCCACATTTATGGTAAATACACAGAAGATTGAGTAGCTCAGAAATTATTGTATTTCTTAAGGACACGTAAAGATCCAGTGTGAAAGATTTAAGTGGCTTATGGGCTATGGTGGGCGGCAGTAGCTTTTAGCTTCTTGGCTTGGGAACCAGAGGGTGGTCGGTTCAAGTCCAGTATGAACCAAAGTATGGAAGGTGGACTGATAGCTGGAGAGGTGCCGGTTCACCTCCTGGGCACTGCCAAGGTGCCCTTGAGCAAGGCACCAAACCCTCCCTGAACTGCTCGCAGGGCACTGCTCTGGGTGGCTGCCCATCACTCCACCATCTATCTTCACATTGCATCTCTATGAGTCTTTGTGTGTGTGGTTGTATTTCAGGGTTAAATGCATGTAAAATAACTGAGGGGAAAAAAGAATTTCCCCCTTGAGGGATTAATAAAGTATCTGTTTTTCTTCTTCATTTACAGAACGTGGCAGAAATTGAATATGAATTTCTTGAGGTCAGATGCAGACCAAATCAAATGCTGTGGGGAAAATGCAGGTTTCATTACTCATTCAGAACCAACTTCTGGAGAAACACAACCCAACAGCACGCTCGACAGTCACCCTGAAATGTCACTGAAATCAGATGCTATCCAGCTGGAGTTCATGTGCTTGGTTTATTTCATGTTTCCAGCTTCTATGTCTGCTTGTTTTGAGAGAGAGACAGATCGCTGTCAACCGTGAAAGAGAGGAGGAGCACAGATAGCAAGAAAGTCAGTGAATCAAGTCATTTCCTGACTGTTTCATAGTGGTCATGGTCTTCACAAACACCCACAGCTCTACGGCTACTCGCCACAATGCTCGATCTGGTATGGCCTAACTATGTTTCCATTAGTATACAATCACATGAAATTAAGAATCACTGTTTTTCATCACCTTAGAATGAACCGCTAGAGATGCTGCAGTTACTCTTCAAAAGAAGACATTTCTACAGTAACCCAAAACGGACAACCCTTCATGTTTAGAACAGGAGGGCGAGGATAGGACTACAACTACGCTACTACTACTATGGCACTAAATCCTTCATAGTGATCAAGAACCCAAAGGATAAACAATCCTTACAAACCCTACACCAGCAAGAACATCATCCTGCTGCTGTCTGGTAAGCAATACAGAAGTATCTGTGTCTGTACCACCAGACTAGAGACCAGCTTCTTTCCTCTGGCTCATCTCTACACTCCTGCTGATAAGATAAAAAAACATTAACCTTAAAAACAAACCAGAATTATCCTTTGATTTCTGTATCTAATAAGAGACGGATGTGGGTGTGAACATATGGAATGCTGATTAGCTGATTGTACATGTAGGAAATTCATATTAAAAAGCAGTGTGTATGTAAACAGCGTATGGCAAAAAAACACCTGAGGCATGGAGATGTGTTTCTATCAGGGATACTGTGTGCGTGTGAACACAGTCAGTGATGCAGCGAGAAATCCAGTGAGTGATTAAACACATGAAGCTGATGTCAGGCAAAAGGGGATGCCAGAAAGATGAATACCAACATGCATTGCATGGCAAATCACACACACATGCATGCACTCACGCATAGCAGCAATATGCAAAGTGTCAAACATCCAGAAACTGAATTGCTCCTTCCTGTTAACTTTAATGGAAATGTTTGGTGGTTTTTGATGGACCATCAGTACTGTGCTGAATATCTGATAAATAGTTTGTGAATGTACCATCGATGTAGATTAATTCTACCATTGCTTAAATTGCAATATGCCTGTATCGTTCCACTTGTATCTGCAGTTTGAAATAAGAAGCTGAAAGAAATCACACAAACTGATCCCATGATTTCCTTCTAGTACAATAAATTAAATGTAAACAGATTCCATGAATATAAAAACTGCAACAAAATCAATTTTTTTCTGTCATGTTTTTGTACCATGCTTTTCCCTCCATAAAACCAGTCCTTGCTTTATGAAACACTAATTTGGTCAAACTGTTTCAAAAAACTTTTGTGAAGCTGGACTTCTAAGATAAAAAAAAAGAAAGAAAAAATTTGGATGGAGAGATCAAGACTAAGAGCAAGAGATGCAGCTATTTCCTCTCTCCAGCTGGGTAGTTCGCTGGCTCTCTGCCCTCATTGTATGCTTGCAACAAAGATAGGGTGATCTTATCATTGTACTCATTAGAAATTCATAGACAGCAATATCACAAAAACTAAAGATTAGCTAATACTTAATTTCTTAATATAGCTGGGCAGTTAGCTGGCAGTCTGCCACTTCAATGAGACTCAGCTTTTGCACATTATCATCACATCATTGAACTCACTTAGAATATAACAAAAGCTTACATTAGTGAAGCCTCTTAATTTCAGATGAAGTCTAATAGTTTGCTGGCAGCCAGCCACTTTGAAAAGGCTCTCAAGTTATGATTTAAACGGGCACAAATTATTATTTTGTCCCACCATTAGGGCACATCACAGGGGCTATCGGATCGACTCATGGCTCTCTAACAGGGAGAATCTAATTTTTTAAATCTTAAGGGAAAAGTGTGGAGAGCTTGCAAGTAAAATTAGGAGGACCGTATAGATGATAAAAATATGCAGATGAGTTATAATAACCATTTTTTGGGGGGTTGAGTCCTCCATCACACCTGTTAAAAGGTGTTTTTATTATCAGGCAGTACCCGAGTTCTATTTCTATCATTAGATTGTCCCTCTTGGATGCATTGATTTGAATATAGGTGTAATTACTTTGGCTGTTAATTTGAAACACCTATGTTATGGAGATAGCAAATGAGCGCTAAAAGTTAATGACTACATTTTGCAGTTCACAACAAACTATATTCATCAACGTAATGCATGGTGGCATGTTGTATTAGCTGGAATTGCACATGTCAGCAAAGCCTATTTAATACCGCTCTGGCAGCCTGGCCAGGAGCCTGTTTCCAAGATTAAGGAAATCTGTGGAATTGATTCCCATTTAACGAAATAACCCTTCAGGAAACATGGCTTAATACGTAAATGATTTATTAGACAATAATATAAAGAACTGAAAACATTTAACAACTTAATTTAAACATGCTGAAATTTTAAATATCATGCCAGACAAGCCCATGGTGTAGAAAATCATAGAGGGAATACAATATTAGTTAACCAGTACATTACTTTAAATGTAAGTAAATGATGAGTACCTCTCTCAAGAGCATGTATCTATTGATTTCTGGCCTTAGTGTTACCTGCTGTAAGACTGCTTATCTAACCAGCTGGCAAGCATGTAGCCAGCTGACCACAGGACACTAGCCTGCACGTTTTTCAGTTGTTCATTCAATAGATCCCCCCTTTGGCTAAATGGTCACTTCTGAGCAAATTGTTATAATTTAGAAAATTCATGGAAGTGTTTCTGCCTGGGGTATCTTTTAAAAAAAATATATGAGTCAGGCATCTACTTTAGTGCAGCTAAAATGCATTCCTACTGCGTCTTGGTGATTTAGAATACATGCCATGAACTCGCTTAATCAGGTGAGCAAGCCCTCCAATTCCTGTTGTTTTCTGTCACTCTAAACTGTGCAACACTCACTGAAGTAAATGTACCAAAGATACTTCAGGAAGGAAACGTTAGTCCCAATTGTGGCTGATTAAAGTGCTGCAGGGTTCGACCAGCATGAACTGAACACTGACAAAAAACTGAGGAGGGTTTTGATTGACAGGCAGCTTGTTAGCACTCCAATTAGAGTGTGTTTACCACCGTCTGCTGTGTCCGTGTGTGTGCGTAACTGTGTAAATACTTCTATCAGTATAGGTGTGTGAGACAGTGTGTCAGTGTGTGTGAGTCTAGCTGCGAGTCTGTTTGCAATTCCTTTAGCAGTTCTGGTTCTCCTGCGTTTAATTGGTGTATATTGTATTGGCAGCTTGGTGCAACCATCAGATTGGCACATTGACAGACGGACGGAGCAGGTCTCTAGAGGAAAGTTGGTGATTGCTTCATCTGTTTGCCAGTCAAATTGTCCTCTAACTCTCTCAGAGCAGATTCCTGCCTATATGTTAATAACAGTTCATGTCTTTCCGGTCATATTCTAAATGTTAAAAACTGTAAGTGTTTGCATAATAATGACTGCAGGACACTTATGGGAATTTATGGGTTGCTGTGACAACAAGTTGTTTTGATGAGTGGTCCAAGCCATCTCCTTTTGGGCCCTGCAGATATTTGTGTGGCTGCATAGTTCAGAATACCATCTGGTAACCTCTCAAATGACAAATAATACATACAAGGAGTTCTTTTCTAACACTCTTTTGGGAAAGAAACAAAAAATGACCTTTGATTTGTTTTTCAGTGTATCCACCATATTCTGCAGGGCCCAGCCTCTTTTGATCATCTTGTCAGCCGGAGATAAAGTTGGCTATTATTTTCATTTTTGCTAGAATATAAATCATTTCATAAGATGGTCAATATCCATTTGAACCAGAGGCCTTCATCTTAATCTGCTACAACTGAAACTGTCCCTTGTTAATCTTCAATATCTTGACACTGAAGTCGATAACTTCCAGCTGCTGTTTGTGATCAATTCATGACAAGCTGTAAAACAACAGCTGAGTGCAGGTGGATTATGTGGGAAGCCAGTGAGGAATCATGTTATGTTGTTTGTCGACTTGGTCTACTGCACAAAAGCAGGTAGGATTCTGGGACCCAGCATGAACCTCCAGGTGTGTGAAGGTGGAATCTAAATCGAGGGATACTAAAGCAAAATAGTACTGACTGCAGCTACACAATATTGGAGTAAAACGAATTCAGGATAAGTATGAATAAAAGCTGAAAAGGCAGACATTTTATTGCAGCAACACAAATCCAAACTCTTATGAGATTTATATTTTACTTATTGCTGACTACCAAAAAGATCTTGAATGGTAAGAATGAGTAGTTTCTTGAATAATGACCAAATAGATTTAAAAAAGAAGCAATACCAGACAGATACAGTGTGATTCAACTGGATGCATATCAGTGCACCTACCGGAAAATGGTAGGTGCACTGAAGAGGCTAAGACAAACATATCAGTAAAGATAACAGGAAGGCAAGTTAACTATATATTCTAGTTTCTTTTTATATGTGTATCTGCAAAAAAAAGAAGAGTGTTCCCTTCATTTTGTGGGTATTTCTTTAAGCAGTGATGGTAATAACCTTGACGTGACGGCCCAAGGGGTGACGCAATACACTGTAGTAAAAATCAAAGCTCCACAGCACACCATATGGTCAGTCTACCTTCACTCTTCTCTCCTCTCTCGTGACCAAAGAGCTGTGTGATTTGACCTGTCAGTAATATGCAGTGTTCCTTTAGTGGATACAGAGAATCACTGAAGGTGAATGACAGACTCTGTCCTCTTTTCTTCTCTGTGTCGGAAGCTATTAACACTCACCGGAGTTATAAAGAGAAGAGGCTGTGTGCATTTGCTTTTGTCTAAGACTGGGTTAAATGTAATGTAAAGACCTGTCATTTTTGTAGTGTGGTATATTGTGTGCATGAATACATTTTCTGCAATGTGCTTATTAATCAAAACGAAGCTGATGTGTTGCCTTGAGCACGTTTCTCTGGTTATGTTGTTTGTGTGGTGTATGTACGGTAACAAGTGAAAGTTTCAAACTGTCCTAGGACATGTATGTGTGTGTATAAGCTCAGATAGTGAGTTCTAAGTTGTGTTATGTTGTGTGCCTCAGGTCTCTGCTCCTCTTTGATGTTTGAGAGCTGTGTGCTTTTGATATGAAGGCATTTAATAAGCCTCACTCACTGTGTGTGTGTGTGTGTGTGTGTGTGCACACGGGTGTGTGTGAAAGAGTGTGTTTAGCAGAAACGGGAAATTCAATCTGCCTTGCTTTCTCAATGTGCAAATGCATGTGTGTGTTATTTTGCAGACGATCGATCAACCCTGACTCTTGGCACTACAGACAGGCATTGCTTGTGTCCACATTAGGACTGGGCGATCTGACCTAAAATTTAATATTGAGTTTGTTTGTTTGTTTGTTTGTTTGTCTGTTTTTGCGGTGACGGTATCATACCGCAGTTTTAGAAAAACCTAAAACTGTGATTCTACCTCTTACATTGGTACAATCCTATGTAGCCTGCTCATGTTGCAGATAAATTAATACATGTAACGTGATTCATTCTCAGAGTTAGATAAGAGTTAGGATTATGGGGCGGTCGGTAGCATAGTGGGTTAAGCGGCCGCCCCGTGTGTAGAGGCTACAGTCCTCGCTGCAGCTGGCCCCGGGTCGAATCCCACATCGGACGGCCATTTGCTGTGTGTCATTCCCCCTCTCTCTGCTGTATTATCATTAAAGGCATAAAAAAGGCCAAAAATAATTTAAAAAAAAAGAGTTAGGATTATGCATCTCAATACTGTTTATTTGGCAGCTATACCAAAGTATATTATATAAGCACCATATTCTGTGTACGAGCAGCAACAGCATGCGACATGTTGCAAGTTAGACCGATCTGTTACTATCCCATTCTTGAGCTTCAGCTTTGTTTTGACCCTCACTCAGAAAGTAATCTAAAAAAAAAAAAAAAAGTAAACTAATTTAAACTTGATAAAATAGATCTTCACTTCCTCGGATGGTGTGAGTACAATGACTTTTGTGTAGATTCTTATTTGTTGGCTGTAACTTTAGTTTTACGAGTATGTGCATAGCCCTCTACCTGCATGATTATTGCAGCCACATTATTTTTGTATAACATCAACTGTACCGTTGATGTCAGAACGTGACACCAGTGATGGTGATGAAACCGGTATGGTGCCCACCCCTGCCTCACATCATAATATGCTTGAGTGCCTCATGCTGTCTGTCGTTTTTGAGGGGAAACATATTTGCATTAACAGTGGGGGGAGAAAGACAAATGAGCACACAGGCAGAAAGACAGACAGACACCAAGTTTATAACAACCTGAAAGCCTTTAAGGATGATACTGTTGGTCTGTCGCTTGGTTCAACGTGGTGAACTCAGTTATTTCTAAAACAATTTGGACTAAAAGTTTGTAAAGACAGCCGTTATCACCAGAGAAAGACGGCCTCAGTCCTTGGTGATCGACAGTTTTGGCCAGTAGCAGGTCTGTGGCATGAACTGAAATGGTGAAATAAATTATGGAGGTAAAGATTTCACCTGCTAAATATCAGCATATTAGTATTGCACCTTGGCATTATGTATGTGGTCAGTATTTTGACTTTTGGCATTGACATTTCACGCAAAGCTTCACAGAGCTGCTAGCATTGCCATAGATTCTTACTCCTAAATCCCACCAGGGGTGGCTTTGACATGTTCCAGCTGCACTGTGGCCGGTGTGGCTGATTGCACCCTCAGAAATAGCTCTCCGCTCTGCTCTGGAGAATACACGGCTGCTCTATATTTGATAAATGTCGCAACCAGACGCGTCAAGTAGCACAGGGCAGATTGAGCTGCACAGAGAATCCGGTCAAACTTCAAAATAAAACAGATACAACTACACAGCCTACTTACCCATGGTAGAAGCACATAAACCAAATCAATGATGTTTGGAAGGCAAAAGTGTTGCTTGATGTTTAGTGCCGCATGTAGAACAGACCAAAAAAAAATAAATGCTGCAGCATCACAGACCTGTGCCCGGTGGAGTTTAGTGGTACAGTCAATAATTAGTCACCATCTATGCTCATGTATTTTAGACAATTCTGTTTAATGATGATAATATTCTCTTTGCGAATCTAAAGCATTTTTTTCCTCGTATCATTCATGCGTGTAAAGTCTAGAAAAAAATCTGGATTTTATACACACCATACTGTGCAGTGCGTGGGTTGCCTTACATATATTACACCAAATCGTCTCTATCTCAGTTTTGCCAAGTTTGTGTACAACACCTCACAGCGGCTAATCCCAACTGAATCAGGTCTACGCAGCTGAAACATCTGTTGTCTCCTAGCTCCCTTGCTGTCTCTGAACTCTTTCTTTGTCCATCTCCCAATTAGCATTTCTTTTATTAGAGCACTTTAGGTTAGACCTCTCCAACAACCGTCTCTTACTCTTTCTTGCATTTCTGTTTTCTCCTCTCTCTGGTCAAGCCTCTTATTCTCCCCTCTGTCTCTCTACCTCCCAGTGCAAATTTCAGCTTTTTTTCCCACATTGTCTTTCATCTTCTCTCATCTCCCCTCTCATCTCCCACTAGATCAGCTCACACACACACACACACACACACACACACACACACACACACACTCTCTCTTTCCCTCAACCTCCCGCTGCGCCCTGCGCAGTAATCTTGTCGTTACACACTAAAAACACCTTTTATCAGATGAGATTCCAACATAATACAGCACCACATGCTGTGCATGAACCCACATTAACACCATCCACATAAACACATGCCACATGCACGTAATGCACACACACACACACGCAGACACATGTGGTCGATATATGTGGTCTTGGTTGCGTTTGCATTACACGTTAGTTAAAATTACAAGTCGTTATATATACCTGCAGCACTTACACACAAACACACAGAAAACGTTGAGTGTGTCCCATTATTGTATTTCTAGTGCGTGTGATATTTCCGATCAATACTGGAAGAGCTGACTTGGAGGGAATTCAGTGTTTTTTTTTTGTTTTTTTTTCGCTGAAGGACACTTGAGCAGGATGGATGGCCGCTGTCACGCAGGATTGAACACAGTCCCTGCAGCTAAAGGACGGTTTCCCAGCTCGCTGGCGTTTGTCAAAGTGCCGTCCGTGCGGGTGTGTGTCTGTGAAGTGTGGCTGTGAGCGACAGCAGAGATGGACAGAAAAAGACATGGTTGGATAATGGCTGACAAACAGAATAACATGACATTGCAGGACAATATAACTGAGTTGGGAAGTTGTTTGCATCTATGTGTGTAAAACAAGCACTTCCTCTTGTGCAGATTGCTTTTTAAATTTGTTTTTTTTCCTTGGGACAACACTGACAGCACAGAGTAATGTCCAATAACGCCCGGTAATTATTGACTGCAGATGTCTCAGTACTAAGTTCTTAATTTTGGGCCACCATTTCAGAAACACTGACTACTCAGTCTGCATTTCCAGGTGTGTTACACTGCTTTCTGTTGGTTAATCTCATTATTCTGACAGATCTCCTGGCAGATTAACACAGGGATGGGATAGAGCTGGATTTAGTTTCCTTTTTCGGATACGGAGAACACGTTCCTCACTCAGTTTGTAATTTTGCTTCTCTTACCTCACTTTACCCTACTTTCCCCCTTCTCTACCTCTCTATGTCTCTCTTTTGCTCTCTGATGATCATTGTCCGTCTTTCCATCTCACACTCGCTTCTCCTTTGCCCTCCCATTACTCCCTGGGCCTCTCTTATCTTCCTTTGGTCTTACTCATTAAAATGGGTTTTGTAAGAGACAAAAAGAAAGTGAAATTTTAACTGCTGTTTGTACTGATGACCAGTCTAAGTTCATTTAGTCTAAAACACACATTAAGTTCATGCACATACTGTATATGCTCACTAATATAAGATCACATATATAGCAGCACTACTAATTTTGTTTATATAGTAGTGTAGTGTGTTTGCTGATTGCAGAACCTAACCTTACCCTCCCCTTCTTAGCCTAAAGGAAAATTTAAATTGGCAGAAAAAATAAAGGCACTCTCTAGAGCCAGTGTTTAGTTTGTCTGTTCTGGGCTACTGTAGAAACATGAAAGTTCAACATAGCAGACTGAGAAGAGAACCTGTAGCATCTGTAGATATAAAAGACTCATTCTAAGGTGATAAAACCCTTTCCGGTGATTATACACTCATAAAATGGCATATTTTTTCATGTATGCCATATTCTGTAAATAGAGCCCCCTTTAATCTTACACGCTGGACCTTTAAACAACACTCTTGAGTGCAGTGCATTCAAGCAACTTTGATTCTTACTATATGATGAGCAAGACACTGAATCTCATGTTGCTATATGGTCAGTGGGGCGAAAAAAAAAGTAGGGATCAAGCATCCCTCATATCAGGACACAGGCATCATTTTATTCAATCCATAATTTGGCATGGCAAAATTTAACACTTTATTTTTTCAGATTATATTCAATAGAGAAGACAAAGACGAGGGCTGCTTCCATTGTAATTTTGTTTTTTTTAATTTTGTTTTTAAGCCACTCTCTAATTGAAACCACTCTCTAATTTGCATGCTAAGGACATGGTTAGGCTTTTGGTTGTGTTTGCTTGATTGTTTTTTTAGCAAAATATTTCAAAAACTGGTTGACAGATTTCAATAAAAGTGGGCAAATTTTTTTTTTCTTAATGAACTGTTGCTTATTTTAATGTTCAACATATTCTGCCACCACAAGAAATTTGAAATTTTTCTTCCTTCATACTTAATGAGGTTCCGAGGAAAAGTCTTTCAATCTACCGCAGCCAAAGCTTCCACCAAAAACATACGGTATCAGTATTATTTACTGCGGGGATTTTCTTTCTTCCAAAGTAGCACACATACACACAGAAATAAGTTGAGCTGCAAACCTGTCTCTACCGCCTAAGCTACACACACCTACTACTAACAGCTGTCACTAAGGCTTCTGCTTTGTTTTTACTCTCTCTCAGTCTGTCTTTTTCTCTACAACTCTCACTGTCTCTCCTTTAGCTTAGTGTCTGCGTATATGTGCATGTGTGCACGCGTGTGTGTGTGTGTGTGTGTGTGGAGTTCCTGATGAGGTTAAGCACATGATTAATGGGTCTATCTAACAGCATTTACACTGCACTCATATCCACTTAACTACACACAGGAGCACACGCACGCACACTCTCAACAATGCACGCACACGCACACACACACACACACACACACACACACACACACACACACACACACACACTCGCCAGGCTCTCCTGCACCTTGTCGCCCAGGGTAACAGTATGTAAATGATATGCAGATGACAGCAAGTCAATTAGGAGCCTAGAGAGCTATGACTCTGCAGAACTCCATTAGTGAAGCACTGATCAGCTCTCAACCTGACTGTATCCACCTTTCCCTCCATCTCTTTCTGTCCTACGCTATCTATCTACAGTATCTATGTGTGTGTGTGTGCATGCGTGCATGCAGAAATCCATTAGTGGGGGCACTGATCGGCTTGTAGACAGAGCTGTTTTGCTCCTGACAGGTATCATTATTTTGCGTAAGCTTCTTCATCTCACAAAATGTCTTGAAGTTGGCAAAATGTTGTGAAATGAAACAATTCGCTGTGTCCACAAAACCTGACAAAAACTAATTTCCCCATAAGGAAACAAATATGTAAGGACATGGTTATTAGTTTGGCATTGAACACTGCAGTCTTGTGGTCAGAGTTTTAGGAAGAGGTCATTTAAGGCCCCAATGTGTAAAATTTGTGGAGTTTTTAACTTTGTAGTATCAAAAACACACAGTGGGCGACAGCAGTTGATGCTGCATTTTTCCCCAGGAGGTCGTGGAACAAACACTCAAAGCTGAAAGTCACTGTTCTTTCAACTATACCCTTGTTCATCCTTTTGTCCTGATACCCTGTCGAACATAAGTCATTTAATCATAAAAGTATATATATATTTTTTTTTTCTTTGTTATACCCAATATCCCGCAGAAAATATTTTGTTACTTTTTTAAAAAATCCTCAATTAACTGGTTAATCACTTCAATGTATGGCAGATACTTCAAGGGGAGCTACTTACTAGTCAGTAAATTAGAAATACTTTTTGATACCACGTCTTTAAAAACAGCAGGAATTCTGTTAGTTGTTCATTTGACAGCATCTAAATTACAGATCTACAATCGAAACAATGTAATTCACCTCATTTTCCTCCATAGAACAAGAGAAGTTATAGACATAACATATAGAGTATTTTTACAAGCAAGCAACAATGCATGATGTGAGTTGTGTTTGAGAGAGAGTGAGATCACAGGAGTAAATTCACATGAGGTACATGAGGAAATATCGGGCAGCTGTTAGGATGAGAAATATTAAGCTATGCTAATCATGATGATTTGCAGCCTGCCTGTAATTAGTGTTGATTTGGAAAGCTGATTTTCAGTGTAGCGTTTCATTTGTCTAAATATGTATTGATTTTTCTCATTTCACAATCACTCGCACCGATTGTATGCCTTGCTAATAAATTCCAGTTTAACTCATCTAGGGGCCATTCACTGTAAGATACATTCTTTATATCATGCAGTAGTAGTACTAGTAGTAGTGTCACACATGACATCCATTGCACGTCTGTCCGTCCTGGGAGAGGGATCCCTCCTCTGTGGCTCTTCCTGAGGTTTCTTCCACCTTTTTTCCCAGTTAAAGGATTTTGTGGGCAAGTTTTTCCTCACTCGAACCGAGGGTCTAAGGACAGAGGGTGTCACTCCCTGTACAGATTGTAAAGCCCTCTGAGGCAAATGTACTTTGTGACTTTGGGCTATACAAATAACATTGATTTGATTTGATTCAGTAGGCATCTCTCACTGTTTTATCATGAATAAATGTATTTGGCAATCTGTAAACCTGAGATGAAATGGTTAATACTCCAATCACAGCAGTGTTAAATTAAGAAGTAGAACAGTGCCATATGTATCACTCATATTTAGAGTATGAAGCCAGCTGTTGGTGTTTCTGCTATTCCTCAGAGATCCAACACGTTGTGTTGTTGAGAGATCAAAAGTGCATTCAGATTTCAATTTGACAAGCAAACCATCCTTGATCTCCTTCGAGCTAAATCCCTTTGCAAGTGCGCACTGCACACAATTATATAATGAAATTCACACTTAATTGTCATTATGTTTGCCCAAAGAATGATATTTTTGTGTCAGGTTATGTTCAGCATCTCAGGGTGCTTAATTTGTCTGGGGGATTGCTACAGCTTCTCACATAGTAAGCTGTAATCAAGATGAAACGTAGTGTTATATATCATGCCTGATTCAGGATTTTTGCAGGTTCTGTGAACCTAAGGATGAACTTAGACATACACAAAAGTGCTATAGTAATATTGCTTTTTGTCAATGGTAAACAAAAATACTTCATTAATATGGTGGCTTGATTGGCCAGTAAAGGAAAAACCCAAGTACTGTAGATACAACCTCTTACTGAGTACCTTCAGCCAAAGTTGAACTACAGATAACTTTCTGCACATCTTTCGATTTCACTTTTAAAACTTGGGCAGCTGACTTTTGTCTCGAACTTTAAATACGGCCCTTTATACATATCCGTCCAACCTCTTTTTCTTGACCTATTCTCTTTCCCGACATTCAACTCTCGCTGCAACGAATGTGAACTATCCATTTTATGGAGGTGCATGGACCATAAATGCGGACATTTCCAGCCCCTTTGCCCAGTACCTTTCAAACTTCTAACCTTTTTTTCTAAAAACATCTCATCTTAAATCATGCATGACTGTACCTTCACCAGTCGCATTTGGTGAAAATGGGTTCGAGGGACTGAAGCTCACCTGTCTGCTCTATTTTTATTTCCCCTCTTTCATCTGTCCTCTCTTTCAGTGTGTAGTAATGAAGTTAACCAAAGTGCTTCCTTCCTTCACGCGCTTTTCTTCCATCTGTGTACGTTCCATTTGGTCTTCTTTTCCTCCTCCGTCATCTCCCTCTATCTTGTATCTGTGTCAACTCATGCAGCTAACAGCAAACCTGTCCTCATCCGATTCTTTCTTCCTCATGCGCTTTCACTCTCCGTCTTTACTCCTCTTCCCATCAAACCCCCTCCTTTATTTTTACCCTCTATCTTCTCTTTCCCCATCTGTCGCCTCTCTCCTCATTTCCTTCCCTTTGCCTTCGTGTGACCAGTCATGCGGTTAACAACAAAGGCAAACAGGTAGTAGCTGCACACCAGGTTGATTCACATGGTACACTGAGTCTCTGACATACCGCAGCCTTGCACAGATACACACAGACATGACCTCCTAACCAAGGACTGCATTTAAACCAGTTAGTGTCTCAACAGAATAAAAAAATTAAATAAAAATTAGGACACAGTTATCATTTAATTCAATCCATAATTTGGCATGGACACAAAATGGAACACTTTACTTTCTCTGGTTGTATTCAAAAGACAAAGATGAGGGCTGCTTCCATCGTAATTTTGTTTTTAAACCCCTCTCTAATTGAAATGAACATAAACGTTGCATGCTAAGGACATGGTTAGGCTTTTGGTTGTGTTTGCTTGATTGTTTTTTTAGCAAAATATTTCAAAAACTGGTTGACAGATTTCAATAAATATGGGCAAAAATGTTTTAATTGTTTTTTTCCTTAATGAACTGTTGCTTATTTTAATGTTCAACATATTCTGCCACCACTAGTAATTTGAAATTTGCTGGGCTTCTGTTTGCACCTGGGTGGTCGCACAAATACAAACTCTGCAATCATTAAGATAATTGTGAATCTCATCATTTATAAAGCCTGCAGGTTGTCTATTGAATTTCGCTGAGAGACACTGGTTTCATTTTTCTTCCTTCATACTTAATGAGGTTCCAAGGCAATGTCTTTCAATCTACCGCAGCCAAGGCTTCCACCAAAAACATACGGTATCAGAGAGTATTATTTACTGCTGGGATTTCTAGATTCACACCAGAGCACACACTGTACTTGTGATCTTTAAACATGTGCAGCCCAAAGTAGCACACATACACACAGAAATAAGTTGAGATTTGCCTTCAAGGTACGTTTCAAAATGTGGCTTTGACATATGCAAAAACTTGTTCATTCTACATATAAATTCATTGCCTACATATAAACGCACATACATCAAAAAGAAGCTCAGCCCTCTCCATGACACACAGCACACCCCGAAGAGTAAGCACACACTTCTGAATGAAAGCAAAATGCTGTTCTTGCAGCCGTGCAGTCGTGCAGGCTACAGAATGTGTTATCAACATCAGAGCAGTTTGAGTTCCAGATAATTGAAAGGAGTTGAAGAATCAGTCTCACTCGGTCAGACACACACACACACACACACACACACACACACACACACATTTTGGGAAACTAGCTCCAGTTACTTTGCGCTTTGTGCAGCCGTTTTACTCTATCAAAAAACATTTCACTGCACCTGATAGATAAATGGCTGTTTAACGCTCTAAAAGGCTGTTATGCATCGGCAAAAGTACAGTCGTGTGATGTTGATAGATTTGATTTGGATGCAGAAAGTGCGATCACAGACTTGTAGGAATATAAAATATTTAAAAAGAGCATTCAACTTTTGTATTGTAATTTTATTTTTGTTTATATCTGTCAACATGCACTGCATCTATCACTCCTTCTGTTTACATCGCTTCCCTTTGCTTGTATCTCTTTCAGGGGAGGAACTATCTAAGAGCTGTCACTCAAACTCTGCTCTTAAGTACTTGCTCTTGCCTCTTCCTCTGCTGTACTTGTCTAAATTGTGGTTTCAAAACGTGGCTGAAAAACGATTTGTGCTCAGAGTTCAAACCTTCGCTGCCTCTGGAACTACATTAGTGCCCCTGCTGCTCAAGGATCAAACCCTGCCAGGACTTACTCTCCTGGGTTTTGCTTTCTACTCTTCGAAAGGAAATGCGCAGGAAATACTGTTGGTTTTATTTATTTATTTATTTTTGTCGCTGTACCAGCTGTCTGGGAGGAAACAGTTGTGGTGAGAATAAATGGAGCAGCGACAAATTTACTTAAATCAGTGAGTGTAATAATTTGACAACAGAATACACACATCACACATGCATTTGTAAATTGGCATTTCCAGAAACAGAGTGGCACAAAATTGGAGTGTTTGCATTTCAGTGCTGGAAGAATTTCCTCTTTTTTCTTTTTTTTTTTGCAATCAATGAACCACAAGAGGGTCTTTTTACAGTGATTTTACAGCAGCTAAGAGGTTTTCATAGGCTCTGTGGTGAGAAGTTATTGCCCTTTATTCAACAAATGTTACACATTCATGTTCAATTCATCTTTTATGCTTTTAATCAATAATACATTCATTAAAATCCAACCAGTGACTAGTTTCTTTACCTTCTTGAAAACACAACCACTCATTAACACACAAAAAAAATAAAAAAAACTACCTGACCATAAACTCTTGTTATTGTTGATAAAAATGGTACATTTATTTTAAGCTGAAACAAATATCCAGACTTATCAAGAATGCTGGCAGACTTCAGTCTTGGTGATTTCCACCACTCATGCCTGAGCTCTGTGTGGTCCAACTGTGGATTTTGACCGGACATAAAGCGAAGGACCAATGCCATCAGACTCAAAGTCCAACAGACTCAGACATGCCCTGGTGGCTCAAATGGTCCTGTCAGTTTTCCAGTTGGCATCCATTTAGAATAATAAAGCCTTTACTCTGCCTCCCCTCTGTCTTTCTCTCCATCTGTTCCTTCTCCCCAAGCCTTCTGAATAACCGCTCCCTTTCCTTCCGTTTCCATTCCCTCTTATATCTCCTTTAATACTTTTGGGTCCATTTCTTTCTTAGCTTTAGTGAACTTGTTTTTGTCTTGAATGTGCATCTATCCATGCAGCAATCAGTGCTCACCAAAATTCAACAGTCAGCTCCACTGATGCCATTGCCTTCGTCAAAATAAACCCATGGGCAGGAGGATAAGACCAATTCAACTCTGCATACATCCATGTGTGTGCATGTGTGTGCACTTGTGTGACAGCAGAGAGCAGCTGGACAAAGGGATGGAAATAAATAATAAATGGGAGACATCTTCTACAGGAGACCCCACGGAAAGAGTAAAGCAGGGATGGATTTGGAGAAGAAAGAGGATGAATGTAGGCAGAGATGAAAGGATAGATGGATTCGTTGTGTCCATCCATCTTGTATCTTAAGATGCAAGCAAACAGGAGCCAGAAAAATAGAAAAACGAACAGGAGGGCAGGGTGATCAAAATGATTCAGGAGTTGTGAGAAAGTGAATGATGAAAATGGAGGCAGATAGAGAGGACTATGAGAGGGAAGGACGTGAGAAATAACAGACGAGAGGAGTACAGAAAGACTGTGGTGAGAATTGGGAAGTAGATAAGGTGAGAGAAGAAGGTGCAACAACAGACAAGATCTACATTAAAGTAAAATGAACTCTGCCTTTTCTTTAGAGCTCATATGTTGTTAGAAAGTGAAAAGAAATGTTATAATTAATTAAAAAAATATATAATAAAAACCTCTATTGTATAATAATATAATAATTGCAATCACATATCCACTTCAAAAGTTTTTAGGGTTATGTGGGGGAAAAAACTATCAAGCAGGTGAACTAATTTCACAAACTAGAATTTATGATTAAAAAAACACAATCTACCTGAACAAAGTCATGAATAAATGCTTAATCTAGACAGACAGAAGTATGGATAAACAGTTGAAAATTATAGCTAAGATCAATGGATAAAGAGTTATAGGTATAGCTATAAGGGTAAAAATCTGAAAGTGATATCCAAAAGTAATCCATGAATGATTGAATAAACAGCTGAAAGAGTTAGAAAATAAATGATAAATGGCAGTCCACCTTCTCACACTTCAACTGCAGCCTTAATAACACCAACCTAAGCATTTGACAGTTCAATTGTATGAAAACTAAAACTTAACAATACCTACTTGTAGATTTTTAATATCCAGTTTAAATTAAAATCAAATGATCGCATTTGGAACATGACAGATGGTTTCCTTCCATGGCAGGGTTCTTGAGTTAATATGACAGAGCTGTACATCAGACAAAAAAAAAAAAAGGTTGCACACAAATGATTTAGGACTTTACTCTGCTTCATGTGTTGCCTTACAATGCCATGGCGCTCTTAGCTTGGCTTAGTTGCTTAATTAAACTTCTTAACGTCTGAAATTCAGTAGCTTAGTCTCATCCTGGGACACATGGTCAATTAAACACCGGGACTCGTTGGGACTCGCAATAACTGGGCACTCAGTTTAATTTGTTTTCTGATCCATAAGTGAAAAAAAAAAAAAATGATTGTGGTGTGTAGCTTAATTTTCTCAACACTGCTGGGTTTGTTTTCATCAAATAACCCAAGTCCCTACAGGGGACCTAAAGATATTTTCTCCAAGTAATAGCTCCATTTCGGGGGAAGAAAACTGTCTTATATTTAGACACGGCTTTAAGAAACAGAACTCCAGTGGTAGGGCAGTTTGGGTCACTTGGCACGATGCTGAAATAGCATGTTAGCAATAGTAAAATTCCTGTTGTAATATTTTGCAGTCTAAAACTCTCTGCTAAACCGGCCTGATATAACGGACCCAGGGGAGCTGCTTGACATTGGTTCCCCGACAGCCCCACCTAGCTTTTTAAACCACCCTGACTCCACCTGTGCCATCTTTGCAGAGGATAAATAATGCAGGGGCTCTTATCATGGTCTGACTCTTGTTGCTTCTTCTATAGGAGTACTTAAAACTCATCTCTTTTACAAAACAAATAAAAAATGATGGGCTGAATGGACAAAAAAAAGAAAGAAAGAAGAGGTCAGAATAAGAAAAAGGAGGGTGATGAATGAGGAACCAAAGAGATGTCTCTGTTTATGTGTCTCTTGGTATTGTGAAGGCCTGTAGGTCATAAAAAAGACGAAGAGAATGTTTTAGATCCAAGGAGGCCTGTGTGTCAATGTAGAAGCAACTACTACAATATTTGGCTTTTGGGAAATCAATGCTGATCCTAACCAGAACTCTTTTAACTACAAAAGTCTGAAGTGCTGCTTTGATGTAGGCCACAACTTCAAGCTAGTAAAACGTTGTTTAGATCAGAGCGCCTAACTTCACTGTTCAAAAGCCAGAATTTATGAGATATCAGTCATGGGCTCATGGCAAGGCTGCAGTTATTCTCTCACCCACCTAGAGTTTGTGCAAATTGCTTAAATCTTTTACCCTGTTATCCTTAATCTTTTAAGTCATGTCCCTCATGTATAAATGGAAAATTAAACATACTTCAAAAAAGTGTTGCATGAGATCCAGAATGTTTAGTGTAGCAGCACAGACTTAATGTGATCACCTTCTCCTCAGGGTGTCCAACTCCCAGAGAGATTATCTGTGTGATTTGCATAAATCTGCCACTGTATCATCTTGACTCTCCAAAACCAGAAACACCCACAGTTCCTTTCATCATAGACAAGGTTATGATATATATGGCAACAAGGTAAAGGTCCAGAGTGTAGGATTTAGGATTTAGTCCTTCCAAACATGCAAGAAAAATTCTGGCTGCCAAACTGACATTAAAAGCAAAAGTCCATATCAAAACTCAGTTGTAGTTTGTCTGTTCTGGGCTACTGTAGAAAAATGGCGGTTCAAACATGGTGGACTCCATGGAAGAGGACCCGCCCTCTATGTAGATAAAATGGACTCAAAACAAACGACAATGAAAACATAGTGGTTCTCATTTTCAGGTGATTATACACTAATGCAGAGATTCTAATAAATATTATATTCCATTGCTGCCAATAATAATATACTCTTGCACACTGGACCTTTAAAATGAACTGCATGAAATAATATGCATTAAATATAACATGGCTTTTTTTTTCATCAGATTTATAAAGCTATCTATATGTGGTTCTGTTTTATAAATCTTAAATCATTGTCGAAATGGGTCACAGCACAAGCTTCATTTCCATGTGTCCATGTCAGAAATGCTCTTGAACATCTGTATCTACAGTAGTAGCAACTTAAAAGTTCCCGTTCAAGCTGAACGCCAGCTGAATGGCAGCCGTCTTCCAGCTGACTTCCAGCCGGCTCCCTGCAAAGTCCCGTGAAGGGAGAGACCCCCCTCCTTCTCCTGGGCGTGTCTATTTTTTACTGTAACTCCACCCATTCATGTGATTACAGGGTATGACCAGGAGATGGCGCTTCTCTCACAGAACTTATTTACAGTTGTTCTACCTGGAGATGACGTAGCTTACACACCTCGTTAACATTCTCGTTGCTCAATCTTTCGTTTGCGCTTACAGTAACAGGCTTATTGGTCTCTCAGTGTCACAGATCACAGAGCGGAAAATGCAGCTGGTTTGAGTAATGCATAGTGTACAGTAGCCGTATGATTTGAGCGTGTTCATGAATTGAAATTAAATTTAAGGTGTTTATATCTAACATGTCAGCATTCACCAAATCAACAACATCTAGTCTGTTCTGTCTTTACTAGTGGTGGGCCGTTATGCGTGCTGCTGCGTTAAGGTGAGACTCTTATCAGGCGATAAAAAAATATCACCATTAATCTATTCTCAAAGCTGTTCCAGCCTTTGAGGTCGCTTTTTGACATTTTTTCTCTTTTGTTCATTTTTGTTTTCTTCGCTGTAACTCTGTGGAGTCCTGATCTCTCTAGCAATGTTGTTTTTAGAAAGTTTTTGAGTTTTTCTCGTGTTTTTTAAATGCCGCTTCCACCTGGACAGCTGCCTTTGTTTACTCCGGGAACAGCTGATCGCGCTAATGCCGGGCCGGCATTGGCGCATTAATCTACAGTATCTATGGCCACCACTAGTCTTTACATAATTACTGAAGCGTCTCTTCTCTTGTGCTTGCGCACTCTCTCTCGCTCATCTGCATGTAAACAACAAACTAACCCTTAAAAATTTGCAAAAAGAATTGAAGAATAACAACAGCAATAATACCTCCTATTGAATATTTGATCACAGTTTGATCGTTGTGAGACGCCATTTAAAAAGGGAGAATACCTGGTGATTACCAGCCCTTTGTTATGTAGGTATCAACCTTTTGTTTGCACTTGATGGGCCTCCCCCCCCCCACGTGTCACGCAAATCAGAGCGGAAAATGCAGGACAGACAATCATGGATGTGACGTCTTTACTGTGTTTTACTGGCAGCTTCGTGGATATTATTATGGCTAAATGGAACTTCTTTTGCAACTTTTTGCAAATGGAGGCACCGCTGCAGTGGAATAGACCGACTTTTAGAGAAAAACGCTCGTCTCTGCAGCTCTATGTCGCGCACAACAACACCAAGCCCTCCCCTCCAAATAAACTGTTAATTAAAAAAATAAACCCTCGCTTGTATCTGCAGGTCTGACAGACAGGCCTGGCAGCCCCGAGACGTCCGAACCGTTTTTTGTAACTTTTTTAAGGGTTAGTTTGTTGTTTACATGCAGATGAGCGAGAGAGAGTGCGCGAGCACAAGAGAAGAGACGCTTCAGTAATTATGTAAAGACTAGTGGTGGCCATAGATCAGGGGTCAGGAACCTACAGTACAGTACTCATTCCGAATAGTTTCTGAAGTGTCCGTGCTGTGTTTTAGTTCATGCTGGAGGGAGCCAGAGCCCGGTGGTCTCCTCTGCGCCCAGCTTTCGACAAGTCACATTAATGTTATGATATATTTTATTTATTATTGGTTAACTGTTTACCAAATCAACAACATCTAGGTTATTCTGTCCTCACTGTACATAATTACCGAAGCTTTTCTCTCGCGCACTCTCTCTCTCTGTCGCTCCCTCTTAATCTGCATGTAGTGAAAGCCACAGCTGGACATCAGTATCCATCATACTGTACAGTATACTGTACTATCAATATGGCCACTATGGCGTTCAGAGGAATATTCAGAAATCGAACGTGTTTCATACTGCAGGCTTCAGAAAGCATCAAACAGATATAACTCTTAAAAAACAGTTACGGGCGGAGTTTTCTTTAATAACAAGTTTATGTTGGCATGTTGTTGTTGTGCGTGACATGGAGTTGCGGCTCAGTGTTATCTTATCACAACTGTTTTTCCCCATCAACCAATCCGTGGAATACTTGGTGCTGTGTGGGGCGATATGAACGGATCATGATGATCTTTTGTACCACTAAACACATCCATGATTGTGCTCTGTCTCAGCTGATCGGGTCACCCGCTCACCCCAGCGTATCTGTTCAGATGTGTCTTAGTTTAGACAGTCTACGGTGAGAGCGGAACATCACTGCTCCTCCCCGTGGACAAATGAGGCATTGCAGCTGGTTTTCACACAGACTGCTTAGGGGCGTTTCCAGTCGGGCCCTCACTGACTACGTCATCGCGGGGGATTACATTTCGGTCACGTGCCAGCCAAGGACCTGTGACGGACCAGCCACGGTCCCGTCACGGTTCCGTCACGGAAACACGGGAACTTTTAAGTTGCTACATCTGTATACTTGTGCCCGTTCCACCTCTCATTACACCTGTCAATGATAAGAACGGCAAAGAAGACAAAGTGCAATTTAACAGATTGCGTCGCTTCAGCAAGGTTCCCCAACAGCTGTGATTACAGAGCGACTGTTTCGGATGTAGTTATTTATAGCGCAGCTACCACTAATTCATCACCTACCAGTAAACGATTGCCGCGGTAACATCTCAGTCATCATTTATGTGTTGGGAAAAGGCTAAAGTGTGTTTTTTGTGCATATGCATCATTTATACATCTGGCCCATGGTGCTGTGAGTCAGGTAATAATCAAGTGGTGCACTGGACTTTTTATATATGAATATGCACTGGCCATCATGTAGAAATCTTCCCCTGAAAGTCTTACTGTATGAATGTAGCCTTTGAATACTTAGTGGTGGTGTAAACTGCATTGGATAGGTTAACTACTGTATAGTCACCATGCAAAGATAAGCACATGTTGACACTGGAAATATTCAGAATTATTTTTGTCTGATTAATCTCTATGTACGTACGTGTAAATCCCTACAATCACGCAGAAAAGAAAAACAGTCATCCAAGAAATGTCTAATCCTTGAAGCCTCTACATGGATGTGTGCCAGTTTTCTGTCATGGGTTGTCAGGTTGTGATAATTCTTGATAAATGTACTTGGAACATGATTTTGGCTTTAAATGGGAGGGTCTTTCTTTTTTTTCTCTGCTGAAAAGCAATGATAAATATAACAAGCACATTGGTACTCTTGGCATGTGTGAAAGCACCACAGGTTTGAAGCCCTGGACTGAAACGTATTGGAGATTAATTTAGAGTAAGCCTGCTTGAACCAGGTAGTGGCTGGCACCCATGGGTGGGAATGGTTCCCAACAGGTCACAACAAATACTAAAAACTGATGACAAACAGCATGTGGCACATTTCTCTGTGTGCTGTAACTAAAGTTTAATCCTAAGTTCTTACTACAAGTGTAACCATAGCGTTAAAAGAAGCAAATATATCTATGAAGCACTACTCCTCCAACAAAATGGCAAAGACCGACTGTGGCCGTCTACTTGACTTCTGTGGGGTAACAAATTGTGCATATCGCATACAAAGTTTCATGAATTTTATGCTCTGTCACGGTTCTGCCAGGCACTGAAAAAACACGAGTACTCTCCAGACAGCAAATCAAGAGAGAGGATAGTCTTTGATAAAAAATATAGTTCACCTACTTGGAAATGAGGAAAACCAGCCAATGCAGCATCACTGGCAAATCCTTTTGGGGGGGGTTCACTGTCTGCATTTCTCAAAGAAAAACCCAGAGATTATTTGATGGAAAGATTTACCTGCTTGTGCTGCTTTCCAGACAACAGTTTTTTTTTTCTTTTCTTTTCTTTTGACTATCAATAGTCAGGCTCAGAGGCTGATGATGCTTTTTGTTTTACTTTTAACAATGAATAAAGAAATTATCTGTGAACATATCCTTAGTCACTATGATATTTAGAATTGCTGAGGCAAGGAAAAAAAATAAACATTGTTGGCCAAACATCTTGGCCATAGAAATGTATAACATGATTTCAAATAGAGGTTACGAGATTACATCCACAACAACAAACAGGACACTGTGTGTATATGTCCTGCTGCAGCCGGATGGGAGCTTTATTATTGGTTCGTTAATCATTGGGGAGTTTGTATCGCAAATTAAATCTAAAGTCTGCTTGAAATGAACCTATGTCTAAAATTAGTCACTTTCTGAACTATATGCTACAGTGAGACATATTCAAACAGGAAGAAATCACATCGAACTTCAAGAATTTTCAGTTTACACCTAAAATATTCCAGCCTTGCATCTGGCACAGTCAGAAGTATGGAAGATAATACAAGCAGGGTGTAGAGTAAATCACTTCATTGCAGCTTGTGTTTCCCGGTTTCGTACCTTAAGCTGATGTCACACTTAAGTCTAGCTGCTTGTGTGTCTTTTAATATAATCAATGTGCCTGCACATTTCAGCCCCCCAAAAAATGTGTCTACGAAACAAGATAAGGGGTTATATTTGGCATTTTTTTGACAGTGCATCAGTTTGAAATATTTCAGGGAGTAATGGAACAAGAAGGAGCAGCCACAGTGAGCTGCAAGCGACAGGCTGCACACTAACTTTTTTAGCCAGTTAAACTACTCCTTTCACTTTCACTCTTTGCAGATTCATGCTGAGAGCAGCAAAAGAAAAAAATATATCTCAGTGGCTCGCAGAATGTTGGAAAAGGCCAATTGTTGCCTGATTTCTTTATTAAAAACGAATGATTTGTTTTGCTGCCCACAGAATTCTGTGACTTATTAACACCAATAGGTGTCACCAAATGAACCACAGCTAAAGCCTTAAAGATTGGCACTTAAACAGAGCTGTAACATTATTATCTGCTTGGGTTGGAATAAGATTTAGTATTTTAATTATTTTTTATTTGATCGCCTTATGGACTGGGAAACTTTCCAAATATATAAAGATGTTTAGGACTCAATAGATGAGTTGTGACACCAGCACCACAAGGCAAAGGAGAAGGAAAGTTTTTTTTATAATGCATGAAAGAGTGTTAAAGAGATTATGAGTAATGTTGTAATAGCTGACTCTTGCTGCATTTTTAAATAAAGGCCAGGAGGCTGCATTACTGTGGGGACAGCCAGATATTCTAAAAGGGGATTATATAATAATACCAAAGGAGGTATGACTAATGCAGAGATATGACAAAGGATGATGAACACACTTCCCAACAGGCAACTGGCTGCGATGTAGACCCTATAGACCTGTGCCCACCAATCACCTTAATTTATTTTGAGCACAAAGTGCCCAACAGCTGCTTTGGGGGACCACTGTCATCTCCATCTTTAAATAGAAAGATTTTAGCTTTCAGCACCTTGCACTTGAAGTGCTAAAACACATGCAGACTTCTCTGCACTGTCAACAGCTCATCTTCGCGCTGTAATAGAACGCGAGTGACGATGTAAGAAGAAGTCCTCAGAGGATGCTATTCTTTAGTCTAGGGAAGAGAATGACGCATAGACCTGAGGGAATCTTTGGGAATTTGGAGATTATGAGTAATATACATCAGTAATACCAGTGTTCTGTATGCCAGAAGAGCTTTAGTCATTTCCTTTTAATTATGTTTATACATCAGGGTACACCAATGTATAGATATGTATGGAATACACAATAATGAGAAATATCTTTACTGGCAAAAACAGTTTTTATGTTTATTCACGAACTGTGAAAATGAAAGGTCAAAATGTATGTTTGAATAACAGGAAACGTATTAATGATGCGCGTTGACATGATTAAATATTTGAAAAGGAGCCGCACCCTTGGTCTAATTTTCTCTGTAGTTTAAAATTTATCTGCAGCTTCAGGAATGGATTCACTCACAATTAATAGATGAACGCAGGATTCCGGCTAATTAACATCTATTTTATTTGATAAATATTCTTTGTTCCTTCTCTTTGAATAAATAGGTCTAATTAGATTACAAAAAATAATAATAATGAAAGGACTAAATAACTCCACGCCTGATATGATATTCACTGCATTTTAGGAGTTTTATCATACAGCATTGATGTACTACTACTTCCTGTCTGCCTGTATCATCCCTTTCAAATTCAGTGAACAAGAAATTTCTTGTCAGGAAAAAAACAAAAACAAATGAGAGTATTACCCTTTACTCAAACACAGCATGTTTTAGGGTGCATTATATTATGATCTATTGAGGCTACTGTCTCTAGAGAAATCCTAAATATAAATGCTCCTTGTATGGTGGTTTGTGCATTGCGGTGGGGTGTTGCTCTTTGATTTGTATGGAGGCCGATACAAAAAGCTCACATTCAGCACTGATGCATTATTTGCTTAAAAAAATGTCTATGTTATCACTTCTGTTATCAGTCAATTGTAGCTGCTGGGATAACAAAAAATGCATTACAAAACATTGTGGGCCTGCGAGATATACAACCTTTTTTTATAAACTTTACAATGACTGACTATATAAGACAGGATATTTCTACTGGGGTAGTGTGCCTTTCACTTAAATAACAATTGAGTTTGGCCAACGGAAACAACATTTGGCAACATTCACATTCATAGAGTTGTTTCTGGCCACCTGGTGAATTTCTCTTTTATCTCTAATTTGGTCTCTACCCCCTCCTGTGGCAAATATCAGGCTCTTTAGCTGCTAAATACTGCACTTTGTTCCCCAGATAGTCACTAACAGCTGCCTGCAGTTTGATGCTGAGCCGGTATTGCAGAGTTGGGTTTTAGAGCTTTGAGGGGAGCAGCTGCCTGCTGCAAAAATGATACTATAGGAGTGGTGAGAATGAACCGACTTCTCTCAATATTCATCATCATCAATTATCAGCATTATTTTCACATCATCATTTGATACATAATTATAAAAGTATTGATTGTAGCTGCTTTAAACTCAAATTGATTGATTTTAAGATTGCATTTTTAGCCAGCCAGCAGATACGATAAGGTTGTAAGATAATTTGGGGGTTAAAAGTAATGTATTGTGTCAAGCCAGACCATATGAGAGACAGGAAGCAACTGGATATCGGTGATGTTAACCCTTAAATGTTGCAAGGAAGCAACTGGATATCGGTGATGTTAACCCTTAAATGTTGCAACGGGATGGGAAAAAAAGAAAAACAAAACAAACAAGTATATGCATAATAAAAGCATAAAGTATAAAACATACAGTTTACCCCAGTAATGTGAGAATAAATGTATATCCATTATCCATATATATCATGACTGTGAAGGTTCATTAATTTCTATAAATTTAAAAACAATCGTTTATCAGAGCATTTTCTTTGAAAACAGCTGGAAATAAATCAAAACAATGAGCTGAAAGACACTAAAACGCTCTGTACAGCTGAGTTGAACAGTGACAGTCATTTGATTCATTTTCATGTAAACATCTGAAATTGTGCAGCTTTCAATGAGCAGTATGTCTTCAGTTTGCACACAGAGAGGTAGGTAGGACTGCTGCACTGTAATTTAGGGTGTCTCAACAGCGCAGCGTACGGCATTATTGCCTTTTTTCTGCAAATTACTTAGTAAGGGGTACAGTGCGATAACGTTTCATCTTGGTGCAATGTTTCATCTTAGTACCTGTTTGTAATAATCACCTGCACACACACTCCTCCTGGGTCTTTCTGTGTTTCGTTTAATGAGTGAGTGACCCTGTTAACTGGCTGCTATCAGCCTAATAACAATGTGCTGATAACAACAGTAGGCACGGTTAATGGTAACTTGTTAAACACTGGTGAGCTGTGAGATGCCAACACCACAGATATGACAAATTGGGATAATCAGCAGACCAATTGGTGTTTTCTACTAGAAGACTGCTGGTGTTTCCAGTTGTGAGTTCCAGAGCAAGCAAGGCAGAGGGCTAATGTGACAAAACTCTGGTCCGTAGAACAATATTATGTTTTGTGACAGCACACCCCTTCTGTGTTTTTTTCTTTTTTTCTAGCCTTAGCTGCTATGGGGTGCTTTTTGGTCTTAAAACACAAAGACTGAACATAATGATGCACATGTCGATGATGACATGATGATGTAATGTGGTGTCACATGCATCCCCTACTGTTGGCTCATCAGCCAGTAACACACACACTATTTACTTAAGTAACCTAGTCAGTAGTGTGCGTTTCTTAGAGACGTACTCAAACCACTACTTGCCCAACGCTGACCCTCCCTCTCCCACACACACACACACACACACAGACCTGCCAATGAGCCAAACCGTATCTGAATAATAATATAGATCAATTCAGTAGCCGACGAACCAGCTGGTACTAAATCACCCAATCACACTGCAGAACACTGGCCAGCAGACCTATTAATCTTCCAATTATGGGCCAGCATGCTAAACAGTGACTTATGACTCAAGGTCTGCCAGGAGGAAGGACAGCACTTTGGTACAGATGCACAGTTGTGCATATGCAAAACTGCTTGCAAGTACAGAATGTACACATCCATAATACGCACACACACAGGCACATATGCATGCTACATATAAGAGGAAAGTCTTTTATTCTTCTTTATGTCGTACTGTTTTTTTATCCTGCCTTTCCTTCTCTCATTTACTTCTCATTTCAACATATCCTGCAGTATCCCTGTCAGCAGTATCCTTCCACACACACAGTCACACAAAACTGTTGTAGAATGAGTCTTCTCTCTCACCGTGTGACAGATAATAGATCAACCAGCTCAATGCCCCCCCCCTCACACACACATTCTCGCTTTACGCAGAGTATACACACATAAGGTGGACTCCTCCTTGGCGATGTAGTAGATAATAGAGAACCAGAGCCCCATGTTTTCTACCTGCAGTACTGGGGTCATTAAGTTACTGCAGACACGGACACAGTGTGAAACGAGGCAGCGGGGAAGACGAGGTGAAACGTAAGGAGAGATTAAAGGGAGGGCGGGGGGGGTGGCAGAATGTGAGAAGGACGGTGGGGTGAGTGAGAGATAGAGAAGATCGGAGAGGGACAGAGTGGAAGGGGGAGACATACACAAAACAGAGTGATAGACAGGCAGAGTGGGGTGGTGGGTGGGATGTGATGAAGAGATGAAACATTTCAGCCATCATTAGTGAAGTTGTGCCAGTCTCCGAAACTCCCCGAAGGCCTTGATATGGCAGGCCGAGCTAGGGTCGCGTCTTTCAACTCCACCTGGCTGCTGTTTCAATCAGTCAGCAGTACACAGGATTTCACTTTGCCTGGCACCGCTGCCGGGAACTTAAAATAACAAGATCTGCCAAGCCATTTACGACTTCAATTCATGTTGCCTGGAAACACTGGGAAAACTTACCACTATCATCCCAAAACTGTGTCATTGTTGAAGAACAATTGCTGCCTGTAATCTACCATCCAACATTTAAAAAAAAAGACAAGAAAAAAAAAAAAGCATAGATATTAGTATTTTTATGATTTAGTGTCTCCAGTCTTGGAGTGCAACACCAATTGCACCAAATGCATTTCACCTGATTGCACTTTTCATCAGAAACTAGCACGTTAACAACTAGTGTGGCATCAAAATGAAACAAATTCTGTTTTACATTTGAGAAGTTGTACCGTGTTGCTTGAAGTGCCAGCAGTGGTCTAAACAAGTCTGAACTGCTTGAACTTCTTTCATGCTTCTTATGATTGAAAAGTTGCCGGTTTGCTCTCAGCATGACCAGCAGGATAAATCTGGCTGGGTTAAGTGAAAAAGCTGCTGCTTGCTAAGGTGCCCTTCAACATGGCACTTAACCCCCAGCTGCTGCAGTGGAGCTGCCCAGTAGCTCACAGATCAGCCTTTGGATGTACTGGGCAGCTTCCAGGTGTGAATATATAACTGCAAGCATAGAGCGGGGTGCTCCTGGAAGAGAAAGAGCATTCATACACAGCCTACTGAGTCAGCCCTACTGACAACGTCAACAGTCCAGAATGTACATTTACATTCATGCTGCTGTACCAGTGATTTAGAGAGACAATAGGCATCCACTGTAACTGTCTTTCGAGGTTGCTGCTGGCAAATACCAGACTGGGCCTTTGCAAATCTCTCAGATGTATTATAAGTAGCGCTAGATAAAACCTTTGACTATGTTAATGTGCATGCAAGATAACCTTTGTAACCCGATCCACTGATTTATGATCAAGTCGTAGCATTTATCCACAGGTTATTACACAAGTGGTGTAATGTTTCAGGGCCTCCTGGAGTGTCTAGTAATCGAAAGGTCATACACTTATTTTCCTCTCTGAAAGCCATTATGTATCTTTCTTTTTGCATGTTATTTGTCTGAACATGCTTGATTTAAGTGTTGCGTTATGTTTTCTTGTAGGACCAGGAGGCAGTTAGTCAGATAAGAACAGCACATGGATAGAAAGTAAAAATAGGTTGAACACACCTTCTCACTTATTTCTTTTTATCATTTTCTTTTGTTTTTATTTATGTTATTACTTCCTACATTGCAGATTGACAATGACCAAAATGAGCATCAAAACTATGAAAGAACACATATGGAATCATGTGGTTAATAAACCAAAGTGTTTTATATTATTTATTCTTCAAAGCAGACATTTTTTGCAGGGGCGGTCTGTTTTGGAGGATAAATGGTGAAAGGAAAAAAAGAACATGAGGGATCAACAGTGGTCTGACTACCGGTCATCTGATAGCAGCCCACGTCAAGAGGAAGAGACGATGGCCAATGACATGTGAAAGTAACACAGGTGACATGAGACCAATAATGTCTCTAATGATTATTTTGGTGACATTAGTCAAAACTTTACATTGTGATGGTAGTTTTGGTATGCTAATGCTGAGCTGGTAGAGTGTGAAGAAATGCTATATAATGTATGTGTTTATTTTTTTTTGAGAAACCCCTGTCTTGAACGGACTGAGTGAGGCAGCAGGTGAGAAGAGACGGGGGCAGCAGAGAGAGGAGAGAACGGAGACGAGAAGACAGTCAGCTACAGGTGACAGCAGGTTTCAGCAAGACAAACTGAAGCTGAAGATGCAGTTAATGAAAGAGTTAATATGTTGTGATGGTAAGGCAGTTGTGTACCTTGTAGTTTCTGTAACTAGATTTCTTTTTGTCATGTCACGAGTTTCTTCTGCTAGCGCGTATTGTTATTGGGGTTTTAATTAATTATCAATTTATTATTAAATTAACATTTAATGTTAATTGTCTTTTGAGAAAGTTAAAATGTTTTCTTGTAACAATATTTGTTTGTGACTTACTTCATTCCTTTACGTAGCTGAATGCTCTTTCCGAAAACATTTGCCATCTACAACAATCCTAAAAAAAAAGCGATCCTAAAAAAAAGTTGAAATCTCACCAGTGAAAAACGTGCTCCTCTCGTCCTTTTCTGTTGTAAAAACGATCAATATACCTGTATCTTTCAACTGACGTTTTAACAGATAGTTGCCATAGAAACAAAACTCTCACCTCCGGCTCAGCCAGGGGGAGAGTTAGTTAACTTTCCTACCTCAAATTAAGAGTCAGTCATAATATTTATGCAACCAACAGAAGTTTAACCTGACAATTTAGTTGAGGTTAAAGTGGGATTTGGCAAGTGGGGGAACCCTAAGAAGCAGTTTAACCTAATAAGCTGCGGCGCGTTTCCACCTTCACAAAATGATTTTGCCACTTTTATCGATGTTATGCTATCTGAAATTCAATGTTTTAGGGTGCTAACACTATTGATTGGACAAAATATCAAATTAATTCAAATAATTGTTGTAACTGTTGATCTTGCACATGTGTAAACATCTACATCATGAAAGAATTGTATTATATTTTTTATGTTTTTAACACACAACTCTTCTTTCAGTCTGAAAGTGGCATACATCATAACAACACACACACACACACACACACACACACACAGTTACTAAACTGCAGGTGCCTCCGCCTTTCTTAAAGTGGCTGCCTCCCTCTGGCCATCTCATGATAAACCGATCAGCGTGCTGATTGTACTTCTTTCAGGTGTCCCTACTGTACCTGCTGGGCAAGCGTACATTAGCTAACAGCTGTCTGTAGACATCAGGCTGAGTTCTTGTCAGGAAATGTAAACAGCAGGAGCAGATGAACTGGTGTGTGGACTTTTCTGCTCTATCTCTGCTGAAACTCATAATTAAAGTGGATGTTTGAACCATCTGGTTCTAACGGTCCATAGCTGTGCGGGATAACCTCTATCTTTTGAATGTGCATAACAAAGACAGCCGTGCAGGTGGTGCAGGGCTTTTGGAATTAATGTTCAACTATCTTTCACATTAAGTCCTAAAAAATACATATTTCAATCATGTCTTAGTCTTGTTACTGTTGGCTCTCTACATGTGCTGCTTCACCTCTACATTTTAGCATTAGTTATTTATCCTGTAATTATCTTGTGGCCTTGGTTAGAAAAAGTTACAGCGTCTGGCTTTAGCTGTTATATAATTACCTTACCCTCTAGCTTGTTAAAAAAAAAAGAATAAACCTCTGTTAAGCATACACACACGCGCACACACAATACGTCTCGCAATCACACATATTCATATGCATGGAACTTCCACATAGACACACTTGACAAGAAAGAAAGGGAATCAAGACGAGAGTGTAATTGCGACCTAAATCCTGTGATTAGAGGGAGGGAAGTGGAGAGAAGCTGATCAGGTGATTTGGTTGATTAGCCAGACGCCGACAACTTTAATTCACTGCAGAGTCAGATAGAGGACATGGCAGCATAAAGTCTGTATGTACTAATGTCAACTTTTGTTTGCGTAATAGTCTGTTCCTCACTTAGTCATCAGTGTAATGGCATATGCTTATATGATTCTTTCTTCTTCTAGAAATAAAGAGTGCTTTGTTCACTTAGTTCTTTGAGGTAAGGCAACATTGTGTACATTGTGTACCAACAAATTTTAAATCATGTCGATGCTACCCTAACCTCACATTCTCACACCTGTTGTTGCACTATGCAACTTTGTGCTCCAAACACCATCACCGTGAGAAATATCTAACACTTTAAAGCCAGCAGGTCCCCACAATACCAACTATTTCTCTTATTTGGGTGAAACTGGATCATATTTCATAGAGAAAATGTTTTCTGCTGTCCCTCTGATGTCCTGCATCTGCTCTGCCGGGTAAGTACAACAAGTATTTTGGACCCCCGGGAAGAGGAGGTTTTCAGGCCCGAGGGCAATGTCAGAGCAGAACCAAAAAAGACGTTGACGGATAAAGCTAAGAAGAGAAAAGGAGATAGTGACTGAACAAGAACTGACTTTTAGTTGTTGAAATAAAAGGCTCAAAGACAGACGCCAAGCTCGGCTTCCTGCTGTTGGACTAGTAAGTAATATTAGCTAGCTGCTATGTCTTGTGTTGTTGACCTTTCTTGATGTTTGGCGGTTAGCTCGCTAGATTTGATCAAAAGTGTTGCACGTTTACAACTGACAGTGGTAATACACTCTGAAACAGGGGATGTCGCTTTATATACAGAAACAATGAGGATGAAAGCAAAACGTTTTCCTTTTGAAATGATCAAAACTTTAAGTGAAAAGAGTTGCCAAAGTTTCCCTTCCAGGAAATCCAACTTTTTTAGTGTGTATATTAATTGTCCAGGTATCATCATCATCCCCAACAGCTGAATCTAACAGCAGTTTGACAGAAGGTTATACTACAAGGCCCAATTCTCAGAGAGTTGTTGAACTCACTTCATCTCCTTGATGTGTCTCCAGGCTCAGACTGCTGTTCCTGAGCAGCTGATATGGTTGACAGTTTGATGGAGGATTGCCAGGAGCGATGTTACCCTGTATGTGGCATGGCAGACAACAGAGGATGTAGTCCTGAATATAAGCGCTGTGCCTGACTACCGCTGCCTCTCCCCACGGTGCTGGAGCTGAAGGGCAGTCTTGTTCATGGAGACGGTCCTAACTTAAGAGCAGCACAGATCAAGTGTAAAGTGTCATTGGGTGGGGATAGCCACTAGAGGGGAGCTACTAAAATGTTTGGCCAGCAGGTAGCATTAGGGTGTTTTCATGTTAATTTGGGTGGTAGTCAATATACGTTGGGCAGTTACAGCGAGGCACAGGTGTGTTGCCAGAGGAAGAAAGCCAATTCGTTTTTTTGGTCTCCATGCCACGACACAGGTATTTCTTTATATATGGGAACTGCTTTATGGCGATAAAAGGTTGTCTTGAAGAATTCATGCCAAGTTGGAAATCTTGAGAACACAACAAAATAAACCATGTCTCATAAGGAGAAGCAAGTTGGACTCACGTGTCTTCTGTATTAGACCCTGCAGTGGTCGCGGTAAAGCAAAGCGAACGCTTAAACCCACTGTGACATTAAATTACACACAAATGTAAAGAAACTCTCTATAGAAAATGTATGGACGTTATTATTATTATTCAGTTTTGGGAAAACTGAAGCGTCTTGGAAAAGCAACATCTCTTAAAATAGGATATAATATAGTATAAAACTTAGTACTGCTTTGCATGTACAGTAAAGTGTGCATTGATTCCATAAACACAAGCAGCACTACTCTAGAGGAAATGCATGCTAACAGTTTGAATTAAAACTGCAGACAGAATCATCATTGAGTCCATCAGTTACTCAGAAGGACTGATATTAAAAAAAAAAGAAAATGAAAAATTTAGTACTGCTATGTAATATATGCAGCACGAAACAAGACTATGGAAACAACATGTAGCACTGCTATATTTAATTTATCATGCATAGTCTATCAATTATATATACACCAGACCTAAACCCAGACCGCAGTTACTTTTGCATGGTTGGTTGTCTATACACACTTATTTTTTATTTATTTATTTATTTGTTTTGATTTTGACTACACACAACCACGCATGTGACAGATGTGCATCAGTAAGTAGAAGAGAGTTCACAACATACAGCAGCGTCCTGAGAAAAAATAAGAAAAAAAAACAAGACGTGCTGATAAGCCGTACTCCCTTAGAAAAGTCTGTCAGACGATTCCAGTTGACGAGACTGTAGTTATGGATACACATGATATCTCTTAAATGGAAAATACTAATGATCTTTCCTACTGTTGGTAGTAGGGTTTTCATTGAGTAAGGCGAAATGTAAACTGTTTTGAGACAGTTGATAGAAACATGCGTGGGTAAACAGCCAATTTAATGGTCTAAGATTTTCAACAGCCCACAATGTTCCACAGGCCTTTGTAGGAAAAATATAATTTTATTTTATTTTTTTCCCTGGTGCAGTAGAATCACAAACACCAAAACACGATAGAACAATATCTCCGTTTGTATGGAGCTAAAACAAATGCTTCTGACAATGTAATGGTCTCATGGGCACCCAGACCACGCAGTGCTGTGCACCACTGATTGATTTTCAGCAGTAACATTTCTATAGTCCAGTGGTTGTTATAAAATCAAATTCTGAGCCACAATGTAATGCACCCACTGCAGAGCCATGTTTCTGTTTTTGTATGCAGCTGGCTCTAGGAGAGAACAAGATTTTCATTCAAGGGCAAACAGACATATTAAGTGCATTCAGAGGAAGCTTTTCAGCATACACTGAGCTGCACAGACCCTTTTACAAATTCATCTAATTAACTCTGAGTGACTTTATCAGCAGTTACCTCAACAAGTGTTACAATATTGCTTCTAGGAGTCATCGTCGCACCACAGCTAAAAAGCAGCCCAGTTCTGTCTCTGTTCATTTGAATACAAATTGCAAAATACAAACAGCAGACGGTCCACTCGGTACACTCTAAAAAAATGATTCAGGAGGTTAGTTAGTATGACTTAAAAACATTTTTCTGCATAAAAAATACAATTTGTTACATGTCCATTGTTTTATTAAGTTGATCAAAATTAAAAATGAAGAAAGATGTCTGAACTCAGAAATAAATTGATTTTGGATAAGCCTTTCTGCCTTCACTTAACAAGGAAACGTTTGAAGTTAACAAAACTTAATATTGTATTATAATATTAAGTTAGTGCAGCTTCCTATCACGTGTGCATATATTAAAGCAGAGAATGTGAACAACGTCCATTTTATGCTGCCAGACTGCAGCAGCCAGGGAGAGACTGCAAGGAGAGAAGTTAATTGGATTTACTTTACTTTACTTAAATATTTTTTTATTTTCTTAATTTTATGTGCAACTGCAAGTACCTATCAGTGCTCAGTCCAGTTACACAACACTAAAATTGAAATATGCTTTTAGCTAGTTAGCTAATGTCTTCAAAGTAGTTAAACTTTTAGAAGTGCATTGGAGTCGGCTATAACCAAACCTGCGGTCCAGGAAACTGCTGCGGGCATGAATCTTCAGCCCTCGTGTTTGCAGAAACATCTATAAGTTCTCACTAATGCCAGGTGAGGAATATGTTGTGGAAAGGCGCTGGGCCGCTAATGCCGTACACATATAAAGAGACGTCGCATCGACCGCTGCTGCCTGTTGGCGCTGATGAGAAATATAGCCGCCATCTTGGACCGCTGACCTGCTCCACTTGGCAGTCCCACCAGGATTTCGCGCGCCTTTTTCGAAATTCACTGGGTTTTTTTTTAAATAGTTGCGGTCTAAAATGCCTGATGTTGCATGAACTTTTAAAAAAAATTGCGGTGCTTTTTACATTTTTGTTTGCGGGAGGAAGTGAAAGTTGCGATTCGACAGTCGCGCTGGGGGTCCCCGTCCCCGGTGGCGAGTCCCGGAGAGGGCGCAGCGAGCACTAAGTCCACGGTTCCGGGAAGCGGAGAGTTAAATTTCACCCATTTCAAGCTATTTTTTCACTTGAAATAAGTAAAACAAATCTGCCAGTGGAACAACGGTTTGTAACAAGAAAATAAATCTTAATTCACTGGCAGATTTTGCTTGGAATAAGTGAAATTTCACTTGAAACAAGTCATAAACAAACAAGTTTTCAGGTAATGTCTTTAAGTGTAATGAGATATTTTGACTAGAGATATGACAAATATTCTTGGTAAGATTTTGATTTTTTACAGTATTCCCTAATCCTCTCTTCAGTTTCCTCTCCTTGACCCCCAACCCTCCTGTCTTCTTATTCACAGGATGATTCTGTGGAAATGAGGAGAGAGGTTGCGATCCATGGATTGGTGGTGTACCTCGGAGAAAAGGAGGAGAATCTCTTTAAAGAGCAGTTGGTAATCTGACACAAAAATTATACTTTGTGTTAGTCTTATTTAATTGTTACTCGTGTTTAATTCTGACATTGATTCTGACCTATTTATGCTAGGTTGATGGAGATCTCACCACTGAAGTGCTGAAGATCATCGTAACCAGAGGTGCCACATCTGATCCAGCAAGCACACGGATTGTGATTGAGGGAACGTACCTAGAGCCTGTGCCTTGCTAATGGGAATGATCTACTCACTCAATCTCAGTTACCCGAAGGAACTCAAAACACTTTAAGTGTTTCAAAAGGTGTTCCTTGAGCTGGATGGTCTAAAAGCAAGTCCGAAGGTAATGTCTCTGAAAAGTAAACTGCTGTACCAGAAAATGTGAAAACTGTCCACTTATTGAGCAGGAAATGTTGCATTTACTTTGTATCTTTGTAAAGTTTTTCATGTATACGCTTATTTTGCTGTATACACTCCAGTTCAAGTTTTTCAGAATATTTAAAGTTCTTGAAGTACACGTTTACACCTGAAGTACACTTGAAGTTCAGTAAAAATGGTCTTAGGTAAGGTTCAAAGTAAACTGCTGTACTAAAAATATGAAGTATTGTGTCCACTAATTCAGCAGGAAATGTTGCACATGTTTTATACATGTTTTAAGTTTTGCTGTATAC
>NC_040017.1:14127993-14145297 GCF_000972845.2 Larimichthys crocea | reverse complement strand
CTTCAGTGGTGAGATCTCCATCAACCTAGCATAAATAGGTCAGAATCAATGTCAGAATTAAACACGAGTAACAATTAAATAAGACTAACACAAAGTATAATTTTTGTGTCAGATTACCAACTGCTCTTTAAAGAGATTCTCCTCCTTTTCTCCGAGGTACACCACCAATCCATGGATCGCAACCTCTCTCCTCATTTCCACAGAATCATCCTGTGAATAAGAAGACAGGAGGGTTGGGGGTCAAGGAGAGGAAACTGAAGAGAGGATTAGGGAATACTGTAAAAAATCAAAATCTTACCAAGAATATTTGTCATATCTCTAGTCAAAATATCTCATTACACTTAAGACATTACCTGAAAACTTGTTTGTTTATGACTTGTTTCAAGTGAAATTTCACTTATTCCAGCAAAATCTGCCAGTGAATTAAGATTTATTTTCTTGTTAAAAACCGTTGTCCCACTGGCAGATTTGTTTTACTTATTTCAAGTGAAAAAATAGCTTGAAAGGGTGAAATTTAACTCGCCGCTTCCCGGAACCGTGGACTTAGTGCTCGCTGCGCCCTCTCCGGGACTCGCCACCGGGGACGGGGACCCCCCAGGCACACTGGTCAAATCGCAACTTTCACTTCCTCCGGCACAAAAAACGTAAAAGCACCGCAATTTTTTTTAAAAGTTCATGCAACATCAGGCATTTTAGACCGCAACTATTTCAAAAAAGGTCCGCGAATTTCAAAAAAGGCCCGCGAAATCCTGGTGGGACTGCCAAGTGGAGTGGGTGAGCGGTCCAAGATGGCGGCCATATTTCTCGTCAGCGCCGATAGGCAGCAGCGGTCGATGCGACGTCTCTTTATATGTGTACGGCGTACACATATAAATTATAATACAATATTAGTTTTTGTTAACTTAAACGTTTCCTGTTAAGTGAAGGCAGAAAGGCTTATCCAAATCAATTTATTCTGAGTTCAGACATCTTTCTTCATTTTTAATTTTGATCAACTTAATAAAACAATGGACATGTAACAAATTGTATTTTTTATGCAGAAAAAGTTTTTAAGTCATACTACTAACTCCTGATCATTTTTAGAGTACCGAGTGGACCGTCTGCTGTGCTATTTTGCAATTGTATTCAATGAACAGAGACAGAACTGGGCTGCTTTTTAGCTGTGGGGCGAGGATGACTCCTAGAAGCAATGTTGTAACACTTGTTGAGGTAACTGCTGATAAAGTCACTCAGAGTTAATTAATGAATTTGTAAAAGGGTCTGTGCAGCTCAGTGTATGCTGAAAAGCTTCCTCTGAATGCACTAATATGTCTGTTTGCCCTTGAATGAAAATCTTATTCCTCCTAGAGCCAGCTGCATACAAAAACAGAAACATGGCTCTGCAGTGGGTGCATTACATTGTGGCTCAGATTTGATTTTTAAACAACACGGGACTATAGAAATGTTACTGCTGAAAATCAATCAGTGGTGCACAGCACTGCGTGGTCTGGGTGCCCAGGAGACCATTACATTGCAGAAGCATTTTGTTTAGCTCCATACAAACGGAGATATTTGTTCTATCGTGTTTTGGTGTTTGTGATTCTACTGCACCAGGGAAAAAAATAAATAAAATTATTTTTTCCTACAAAGGCCTGTGGAACTTGTGGGCTGTTGAAAATCTTAGACCATTAAATTGGCTGTTTACCCACGCATGTTTCATCAACTGTCTCAAAACAGTTTACATTTCGCCTTACTCAATGAAAACCCTACTACCAACAGTAGGAAAGATCATTAGTATTTTTCCATTTAGAGGATATCATGTGTATCATAACTACAGTCCTCGTCAACTGGAATCGTCTGACAGACTTTCTAAGGGAGTATGGCGAGTCATGCACGTCTTGTTTTTTTTTTGTTTTGTTTTTTTTTTCATCTTTTTTCTCCGGACGCTGCTGTATGTTGTGAACTCTCTTCTACTACTGATGCACGTCTGTCACATGCGTGGTGTGTGTTTAGTTCAAAATCAAAACAAATAAATAATAAATAAAAATAAGTGTGTATAGACAACCAGCCATGCAAAGTACCTGCGGTCTGGGTTGGTCTGGTTGTATAATAATTGATAGACATATCAGATAAATTAAATATAGCAGTGCTACATGTTGTTTCCATAGTCTTGTTTCGTGCTGCATATATTACATAGCAGTAAAATTTTTCATTTCTTTTTTTTTTTAATATCAGTCCTTCTGAGTACACTGATGGACTCAATGAGGATTCTGTCTGCAGTTTTAATTCAAAATGTTAGCATGCATTTCCTCTAGAGTAGTGCTTCTTGTGTTTATGGAATCAATGCACGCTTTACATTGCAAGCAGTACTAAGTTTTATACTATATTATATCCTATTGTAGGAGATGTTGCTTTTCCAAGAATGCTGATTTAAACTGAATAATAATAATGTCCATGCATTTTCTATAGAGAGTTTCTTTACATTTAATGTCACAGTGGGTTTAAGCGTTCGCTTGCTTTACCGTGACCACTGCACGGTCTAATACAGGAAACACGTGAGTCCAACTTGCTTCACCTTATGAGACATGGTTTATTTTGTTGTATTCCCAAGATTTCCAACTTGGCATGAATTCTTCAAGACAACCTTTTATCGCCATAAAGCAGTTCCCATATATAAAGAAATACCTGTGTCTTGGCATGGAGGCCAAAAACTAATTGGCTTTCTTCCTCTGGAAACACACCTGTGCCTCGCTGTAACTGCCCCACGTATATTGACTACTACCCAAATTAACATGAAAACACCTTAATGCCACCTGCTGGCCAAACATTTTAGTAGCTCCTTTCTAGTGGCTATCCCCACCCAGTGACACTTTACACTTGACTGTGCTGCTTTAAGTTAGGACCGTCTCCATGAACAAGACTGCCCTTCAGCTCCAGCACCGTGGGGAGAGGCAGCGGTAGTCAGGCACAGCGCTTATATTCAGGACTACATCCTCGTGTGTCTGCCATGCCACATACAGGGTAACGTCCTGGCAACCTCCATCAAACTGTCAACCATATCAGCTGCTCAGGACACAGTCTGAGCCTGGAGACACATCAAGGAGATGAAGTGAGTCAACAACTCTCTGAGAATTGGGCCTTGTAGATAACCTTCTGTCAAACTGCTGTTAGATTCAGCTGTTGGGGATGATGATGATACCTGGACAATTAATATACACACTAAAAAGTTGGATTTCCTGGAAGGGAAACTTTGGCAACTCTTCACTAAGTTTTGATCATTTCAAAAGGAAAACGTTTTGCTTTCATCCTCATTGTTTCTGTATAAAAGCGACATCCCTGTTTCAGAGTGTATTACCACTGTCAGTTGTAAACGTGCAACACTTTTGATCAAATCTAGCGAGCTAACCGCCAAACATCAAGAAAGGTCAACAACACAAGACATAGCAGCTAGCTAATATTACTATCTAGTCCAACAGCAGGAAGCCGAGCTTGGCGTCTGTCTTTGAGCCTTTATTTCAACAACTAAAAGTCAGTTCTTGTTCCAGTCACATCTCCTTTTCTCTTCTTAGCTTTTCCGTCAACGTCTTTTTTGGTTCTGCTCTGACATTGCCCTCGGGCCTGAAACCTCCTCTTCCCGGGGTCCAAAATACTTGTTGTACTAACCCGGCGGAGCAGATGCAGGACATCAGAGGACAGCAGAAAAAATTTTCTCTATAAAATATGATCCAGTTTCACCCAAATAAGAGAAATAGTTGGTATTGTGGGGACCTGCTGGCTTTAAAGTGTTAGATATTTTACACGGTGATGGTGTTTGGAGCACAAAGTTGCATAGTGCAACAACAGGTGTGAGAATGTGAGTTAGGGTAGCATCGACATGATTTAAAATTTGTTGTACAAATGTACACAATGTTGCCTTACCTCAAAGAACTAAGTGAACAAAGCACTCTTTTTATTCTAGAAGAAGAAAGATCATATAAGCATATGCCATTACACTGATGACTAAGTGAGGAACAGACTATTACGCAACAAAAAGTTGACATTAGTACATACAGACTTTATGCTGCCATGTCCTCTATCTGACTCTGCAGTGAATTAAAGTTGTCGGCTCTGGCTAATCAACCAAATCACCTGATCAGCTTCTCTCCACTTCCCTCCCTCTAATCACAGGATTTAGGTCGAAATTACACTCTCGTCTTGATCCCTTTCTTTCTTGTCAGTGTGTCTATGTGGAAGTTCCATGCATATGAATATGTGTGATTGCGAGACGTATTGTGTGTGCGGTGTGTGTATGCTTAACAGAGGTTTATTCTTTTTTTTTTAACAAGCTAGAGGGTAAGGTAATTATATAACAGCTAAAGCCAGACGCTGTAACTTTTTCTAACCAAGGCCACAAGATAATTACCGGATAAATAACTAATGCTAAAATGTAGAGGTAAAGCAGCACGTAGAGAGCCAACAGTAACAAGACAAGACTGATTGAAATATGTATTTTTAGGACTTAAGTGAAAGATAGTTGAACATTAATTCCAAAGCCCTGCACCACCTGCACGGCTGTCTTTGTTATGCACATTCAAAAGATAAGGTATCCCGCCACAGCATGGACCGTTAGAACCAGATGGTTCAAACATCCACTTTAATTATGAGTTTCAGCAGAGATAGAGCAGAAAAGTCCCACACACCAGTTCATCTGCTCCGCTGTTTACATTTCCTGACAAGAACTCAGCCCTGATGTCTACAGACAGCTGTTAGCTAATGTACGCTTGCCCAGCAGGTACAGTAGGGACACTGAAAGAAGTACAATCAGCACAGCTGATCGGTTTATCATGAGATGGCCAGAGGGAGAGCCACTTTAAGAAGGCGGAGGCACCTGCAGTTTAGTAACTGTGGGTGGTGTGTGTGTGTGTGTGTGTGTGTTGTTTATGATGTATGCCACTTTCAGACTGAAAAGAAGAGTTGTGTGTAAAAAATAGAAAAATATAATACAATTCTTTCATGATGTAGATGTTTACACATGTGCAAGATCAACAGTTACAACAATATTTGAATTAATTTGATATTTTGTCCAATCAATAGTGTTAGCACCCTAAAACATTGAATTTCAGATAGCATAACAGATAAAAGTGGCAAATATTTTGTGAAGGTGGAAACGCGCCGCAGCTTATTAGGTTAAACTGCTTCTTGAGGTTCCCCCACTTGCCAATCCCACTTTAACCTCACTAAATTGTCAGGTTAAACTTCTTTGGTTGCATAAATATTATGACTGACTCTTAATTTGAGGTAGGAAAGTTAACAACTCTCCCTGGTGAGCGGGTGAGAGTTTTTGTTTCTATGGCAACTATCTTTAAAACGTCAGTTGAAAGATACAGGTATATTGATCGTTTTTTACAAACAGAAAAGGAACGAGAGGAGCACGTTTTTACTGGTGAGATTTCAACTTTTTTGAGATCGCTTTTTTTTTAGGATTGTGTGTAGATGGCAAATGTTTTCGGAAGAGCATTCAGCTACGTAAAGGAATGAAGTAAGTCACAAACAAATATTGTTACAAGAAAACATTTTAACTTTCTCAAAGACAATAACATTAAATGTTAATAATAATAAATTGATAAGTAATTAAAACCCCAATAACATACGCGCTAGCAGAAGAAACTCGTGACATGACAAAAAGAAATTAGTTACAGAACTACAAGGTACACAACTGCCTTACCATCACAACATATTAACTCTTTCATTAACTGCATCTTCAGCTCAGTTTGTCTTGCTGAAACCTGCTGTCACTGTAGCTGACGTTCTCGTCTCGTTCTCTCCTCTCTCTGCTGCCCCCGTCTCTTCTCACCTGCTGCCTCACTCAGTCCTTCAAGACAGGGGTTTCTCAAAAAAAATAAACACATACATTATATAGCATTTCTTCACACTCACCAGCTCAGCATTAGCATACCAAAACACATCACAATGTAAGTTTGACTAATGCCACAAAAATAATCATGAGAGACATTATTGGTCTCATGTCACCTGTGTTACTTTCACAGTCATTGGCCATCGTCTCTTCCTCTTGACGTGGGCTGCTATCAGATGACCGTAGTCAGACCACTGTTGATCCCTCATGTTCTTTTTTCCTTTCACCATTTATCCTCCAAAACGACCGCCCCCTGCAAAAATGTCTGCTTTGAAGAATAAATAATATAAAACACTTTGGTTTATTAACCACATGATTCCATATGTGTTCTTTCATAGTTTTGATGCTCATTTTGGTCATTGTCAATCTGCAATGTGTAGGAAGTATAACATAAATAAAAACAAAAAAAATGAAAAAAGAAAAAGAAATAAGGTGTGTTCACCTATTTTACTTTCTACCATGTGCTGTTCTATCTGACTAACGGCCTCCTGGTCCTACAAGAAAACATACGCAACACTTAAATCAAGCATGTTCAGACAAATAACATGCAAAAGAAAGATACATAATGGCTTTCGAGAGGAAAATAAGTGTATGACCTTTCGATCACTAGACACTCCAGGAGGCCTAAAACTACACCACTTGTGTAATAACCTGTGGATAAATGCTACGACTTGATCATAATCAGTGGATCGGGTTACAAAGGTTATCTTGCATGCACATTAACAAGTCAAGGTTTTATCTAGCGCTACTATATAGAATCTGAGAGATTTGCAAAATGCCCAGTCTGGGTATTTGCCAGCAGCAACCTCGAAAGACATTTACAGTGGATGCCTATTGTCTCTCTAAATCACTGGTACAGCAGCATGAATGAAATGTACATTCTGGACTGTTGACGTTGTCAGTAGGGCTGACTCAGTAGGCTGGTGTATGAATGCTCTTTCTTCTTCCAGAGCACCCCGCTCTATGCTTGCAGTTATATTCACACACTGGAAGCTGCCCAGTACATCCAAAGGCTGATCTGTGAGCTCTGGGCAGCTCCACTGCAGCACTGGGGGTTAAGTGCCATGTTGAAGGGCACCTTACAAGCAGCAGCTTTTTCACTTAACCCAGCCGATTTATCCTGCTGTCATGCTGAAGCGACCGCAAACTTTTCAATCATAAGAAGCAGGAAAGAAGTTCAAGCAGTTCAGACTTGTTTGACCACTGCTGGCACTTCAAGCAACACGGTACAACTTCCAAATGTAAAACAGAATTGTTTCATTTTGATGCCACACTAGTTGTTAACGTGCTAGTTTCTGAGAAAAGTGCAATCAGGTGAATGCATTTGGGCAATTGGTGTGCACTCCAAGACTGGAGACACTAAATCAAAAAATATTAATATCTATGCTTTTTTTTTTTTTTTTAAATACTTGTCTTTTTTATATATGTTGGATGGTAGATACAGGCAGCAATTGTTCTTCACAATGACACAGTTTGGGATGATAGTGGTAAGTTTTTCCCAGTGTTTCCAGGCAACATGAATTGAGTCGTAAATGGCTTGGCAGATCTTGTTATTTTAAGTTCCCGGCAGCGGTGCAGGCAAAGTGAAATCCGTGTACTGCTGACTGATTGAAACAGCAGCCAGGTGGAGTTGAAAGAGCGACCCTAGCTCGGCCTGCCATATCAGGGCCTTCGGGGAGTTTCGGAGACTGGCAAAACTTCAACTATGATGGCTGAAATGTTTCATCTCTCATCACATCCCACCCACCACCCCACTCTGCCTGTCTATCACCTGTTTTGTGTATGTCTCCCTTCACTCTGTCCCTCTCCGATCTTCTCTACTCTCACTCACCCCACCGTCCTTCTCACATTCTGCCACCCCCCCCGCCCTCCCTTTAATCTCTTCTTACGTTTCACCTCGTCTTCCCCGCTGCCTCGTTTTCACACTGTGTCCGTGTCTGCAGTAACTTAATGACCCCGTACTGCAGGTAGAAAACATGGGCTCTGGTTCTCTAGTATCTACTACATTGCCCAAGGAGGAGTCCACCTTATGTGTGTATACTCGCGGTAAAGCGAGAATGTGGTGTGTGAGGGGGGGGCATGAGCTGGTTGATCTATTATCTGTCCACACGGTGAGAGAGGAGACTCATTCACAACAGTTTTGTGTGACTGTGTGTGTGGAAGGATACTGCTGACAGGATACTGCAGGATTGATTCTGACCTATTTATGCTAGGTTGATGGAGATCTCACCACTGAAGGGCTGAAGATCATTGTAACCAGAGGTGCCACATCTGATCCAGCGAGCGCACGGATTGTGATTGAGGGAACGTATCTAGAGCCTGTGCCTTGCTAATGGGGTTGATCTACTCACTCAATCTCAGTTACCCGAAGGAACTCAAAACACTTTAAGTGTTTCAAAAGGTGTTCCTTGAGCTGGATGGTCTAAAAGCAAGTCCGAAGGTAATGTCTGTGAAAAGTAAACTGCTGTACCAGAAAATGTGAAGACTGCCCACTTATTAAGCAGGAAATGTTGCATTTACTTTGAATCTTTGTAAAGTTTTTGATGTAAACGCTTATTTTGCTGTATTTGTAAAAAGTGAAAAGTGAATAAATTCATTTGGACAGTAAAACTGGAATTGCCATGTCTAATTTATTTTGACTCGTGAAATAAGTCACTTATAATCAATAAAATTGAGGTAACAATTTGCATGGACTTTTCTGAGTAGAAGGAAAGAAAAATATAGGAGTTATAGCAGCTTAAATAGAGTAATTTGACCACGTATTAACACTAAAACTTTGATATAAAAATTGAGTTGGTTCAACATAATTAAGCTTGTAGAGGACAAAACAAATCATGTTGGTTGTACTAAACTATCTGAGTTAGTCCAGCTATAAAAGTCTCATGAGAAATAATCAATAATGGCTTATGTGGAATTACTTAAAAAGATAAATGCAAGTTGTTACAACAATTTTTACAACAAAGTGTCATTTTTTTTTTTTTAGAGTGTAGGAGGCCACTGGGCAGATAATTTGTGATTTCAAAACATGAAATTAACAGGCCTGTTTCAAATATTGCATTCATGTCCATTTGTACACTCCATACTGCTGTGTGCCTGTTTTTTTTTCCAGCTGCAGTGCTTCCAGCTCAAATACTGAGCCCTGGGACACCGACAGCACATACACAGGGCCATAGATTAACTGGGACCGTGCTTTAATGAAGTGGCTTTTGGTGAGATTTGTAGCAGATAGTAAACAAGCGTAACAACTCTGCTGCAGAGTGCAGTCTCATCATTTTGTACATGAAAACAGAGTTGGTGATAATTTTAAGATAAACAAGCACAGCAGGGCATTATCAATAACATTCGCTAGTGGGGTTGAGGGATAATGTAATGCAATCTCTAACATCGGACAAAAAATATATACATAAAACATACTTTCTCCGTGTCCTGTTGGTTGTGAAACAGCACAGCAGCTCTAAGACAGCTGTACAAAAAAAAACCTACAGCTACAGGAGGTGATCTGCCAGGGCTCAGAAAAGCTGAGTACTACCTGACAAGCTTCCAGTAGGAGCATCCGTCATGAATGGGGCACATCTGTGTGTGTGCATGTGTACTGACCTAGTCAATTGAATACTTGCAGGGCAGAGGATAAGGGAGCTAACAGTGACCCGACTGTAAACCTCTCAGCTAAGCCACTATGGGCTTAGCTGGATCACTAGCTGTATGGCAGCACAGGCTCAATGGTTTAACTTTAGACATCTCAAAGTTATATCTACCCACCTATAAAACATTCATTAACTGTGTGACCAGCACTGTCAAAATATTGTTTGGCTGCAACTACAAGCTCAAGGATCTTTAAAAGACATCTAAGTAAATAATATTGGCCAACAAGCAGGCCAAAACCCAAAGATGTGTCAATTTACAGCAAATATTCACATCTATGAAGCTGAAACTTTTGAATTTAAAGGACTAAAATGATGTATGCGGTATTGACATTGTTCTGTCTATTGACTAATCAATCAATCGACTTGTAGTTGTTAGTACTGAATGTAACATAGTCTTTTTAGAAGACACTACAATCACAACAAATGTAGGGCTTTGTGGCCCTAGGAGTTCCATCAAATTGATCCACTGTGAATAAGCGATTCCACCAACCAACACAGCTACCGCCAGCAGCCAGAAATTTGGTTGTAATTTTCACTTCTTCGTCAAGCTTTGATTAGCCGTTTTTTTTTTTTTTTTAAAGTAGTGCAGCGTCCTTTTAGTTAACAAAAGAAATGTCTCAGAAAATTGAGCAGTTTCTGTCCTAAAGCAATCTGAGCAGAGTCTCCTGTGTTTCTTCTTACAATACTTTGAAATCTTTCAGTAGCACTGCCTCAGACAAAACTCCACTTGTATAAAAAATGTAGCAGCACAAAGTGAAAAGTTTAATTCTGGGTGTTGATCAGAAACCAGTCACTATCACAGACATTTTAACCTTTTGGTCTGTGAGGAAAAGATAATGGAATTGCATTGCGTGACAGTCACTAAAACTGCATAATTAGTTATCTGTCAGTTCCTGTGACTATGTTTACTCCCCTTGCTCCGTTTGCAATAAGTCAGTCTGAACAGAAAATGGATTATAACTAAAAGAAAACCATGTATTTTTTTTCCTCTTTGATCTGGACCAACTGAGCTGGAGCCAATAATAAAGATAGTCGTGATACATCTCCTAATGTGTGGCAGCTGGCAGGCTTTAAATGACCTTAAACTAGCATAGCCAATTAGCAATCTGGCATATATTTGACTTGCAAGTCTTAATAGAAAAAGTTGTAACAGGCAAATGACATTAACATAATTAGACCACAGCTCTTTCAGATCACTGCAGTAATGAAAGGACTTGTCTAGACCATGACACAAAAAAAGGATCTTTTGAAAAGGTGTTTTCCCAGATTGCAGACAAGAGTGATTTTGTGTCAGACTAGTGTGAAGATGAAGATCTATGACTCCATGGCAGATTGAAATTTCCCACTGACAGATTTTTTGTGAGTCTCTTTAGTCTGCAGAAATCCATGGTCAACAATAGCCTTTTTTTTCGGGGGGGGGGGGGGGGGGGACAAAATGAACAACACAGTGCCATGTCCTCTCTTTAGTCCCCTTCTTTCATGCACACACACAAGATCATGTTGTGAGAATAAATGTTAAGAACAGCAACACGCTGCTTTTCAGTCCCCTTTGTAAAGAATAATACAACTCCTCCCCAGGGTGTTGCTGCACAGTATTGTTTTGTCATTTAAAAAGGCTAAAAACCATGTGAAGCACCATAATATTACATGCCACATATTTAGTACAAGAGATAAAATACTAATTGGCTGCAAATTTTACTATCCAGCATATAAATTGTCCAGTTTAGGTGAAAACAGAAAGCCAATTCCCATTACACCTTAGATTTTATGTTTAACTGATTAAAGACTTTGCATTCAAACTCTTCAAGGTTAAAGTCAGAACTTGTTCTCTGTGAGTTTATTATTTAAATTTAAATGGTCATTAATGCCCTCATTAACCCAAGTCCTCACACAATGAGCATCAAGTATGATCTGAAAATTTGAAGTATCCAGTGGAACATCAGCCCGTATCAACACAGGTTTTCTAGATGAGAAAAACTAATTCAGTAGCACAGTTATTAAACATGGGATTGTACAGTGCACATCAACCTCCTGGTCTATGTACATCATAGAATCAGTATGAAACAATAATAATAATAATAATAATAATAATAAGTTTAATTTATAATGCACATTACATTTGAATCAAATCTCAAAGTGCTACAATACACACGCAAAGTATATGCACACAAAGCAACAAAAACAAAAACAAAAAAATTACAACAGAAGAAATCACGTCAAATACGATAAGATGTGGAAAAGGGTTTTTCATGAGAAGGCGAAATGTAAATGTTTTGAGACAGTTAATAGAAACATCGTGGGTAAACAGCCAATTTAATGGGTCTAAGATTTTCAACAGCCCAATGTTTCCACAGGCCCTTTGTAAGAAAAATAATTTATTTTATTTTTTCCTGGTGCAGTAAAATCACAAACACCAAAACGCGATAGAACAATATCTCCGTTGTATGGAGCTAAAAAAAAAATGCTTCTGACAATTAATGGCTCATGGGCACCCAACCACGCAGTGCTGTGCACCACTGATTGATTTTCAGCAGTAACATTTCTATAGTCCAGTGGTTGTTATAAAAATCAAATTCTGAGCCACATGTAATGCACCAACTGCAGAGCCATGTTTTCTGTTTTTGTATGCAGCTGGCTCTAGGAGAGAACAAGATTTTCATTCAAGGGCAAACAGACATATTAAGTGCATTCAGAGGAAGCTTTTCAGCATACACTGAGCTGCACAGACCCTTTACAATTAATCTAATTAACTCTGAGTGACTTTACAGCAGTTACCTCAACAAGTTGTTCAATATTGCTTCAGGAGTCATCGTCGCACCACAGCTAAAAAGCAGCCCTTCTGTCTCTGTTATTTGAACAAATTGCAATACAACAGCAGACGTCACTTGTACTTAAAAAAGATCGAGTTAGTTATATGACTTAAAAACATGAAGTTTTTCAGCATAAAAAATACAATTTGTACTTTCATTGTTTTATTAAGTTGATACTTATTTCAAGAAGTTGATCAAAATTAAAAATGAAGAAAGATGTCTGAACTCAGAAATAAATTGATTTTGGATAAGCCTTTCTGCCTTCACTTAACAAGGAAACGTTGAAGTTAACAAAAACTTAATATTGTATTATAATATTAAGTTAGTGCAGCTTCCATCACGTGTGCATAATAAAGCAGAGAATGTGACAAACGTCCATTTATGCTGCCAGACTGCAGCAGCCAGGGAGAGACTGCAAGGAGAGAAGTTAATTGGATTTACTTTACTTAACTTAAATATTTTTTTTTTTTCTTAATTTATGTGCAACTGCAAGTACCTATCAGTGCTCAGTCCAGTTACACAACACTAAAACGAAATATGCTTTTAGCTAGTTTAGTAATGTCTTCAAAGTAGTTAAACTTTTAGAAGTGCATTGGAGTCGGCTATAAGGTGCCCAAACCTGCGGCCCGGAAAACTGCTGCGGGCATGAATCTTCAGCCCTCGTGTTTGCAGAAACATCTATAAGTTCTCACTAATGCCAGGTGAGGAATATGTTGTGGAAAGGCGCTGGCCGCTAATGCCGTACACATATAAAGAGACGTCGCATCGACCGCTGCTGCTGTTGGCGCTGATGAGAAATATAGCGCCCCATCTTGGACCGCTGACCTGCTCCACTTGGCAGTCCCACCAGGATTTCGCGCGCCTTTTTTCAATTCACTGGGTTTTTTTTTAAATAGTTGCGGTCTAAAATGCCTGATGTTGCATGAACTTTTAAAAAAATTGCGGTGCTTTTTACATTTTTGTTTGCGGAGGAAGTGAAAGTTGCGATTCGACAGTCGCGCTGGGGGCGGGGTCCCTCCCCGGTGGCGAGTCCCGGAGAGGGCGCACGGCACTAAGTCCACGGTTCCGGGAAGCGGAGAGTTAAATTTCACCCATTTCAAAAGCTATTTTTTCACTTGAAATAAGTAAAAACAAATCTGCCAGTGGAAACGTGCAGTGTTCCCTAATCCTCTTCAGTTTCCTCTCTCCTTGACCCCCCCTCTTGTCTTCTTATTCACAGGATGATTCTGTGGAAATGAGGAGAGAGGTTGCGACCGTGGATGTGGTGTACCTCGGAGAAAAGAAGGAGAATCTCTTTAAAGAGCATTGGTAATCTGACACAGAAAAATTATACTTTGTGTTAGTCTTATTTAATTGTTACTCGTGTTTAATTCTGACATTGATCTGACCTATTTATGCTAGGCTGATGGAGATCTCACCACTGAAGTGCTGAAGATCATCGTAACCAGAGGTGCCACATCTGATCCAGCGAGCGCACGGATTGTGATTGAGGGAACGTATCTAGAGCCTGTGCCTTGCTAATGGGGTTGATCTACTCACTCAATCTCAGTTACCCGAAGGAACCAAAACACTTTAAGTGTTCAAAAGGTTTTCCTTGAGCTGGATGGTCTAAAAGCAAGCCGAAGGTAATGTCTGTGAAAAGTAAACTGCTGTACCAGAAAATGTGAAGACTGCCCACTTATTAGCAGGAAATGTTGCATTTACTTTGTATCTTTGTAAAGTTTTTTGATGTATAACGCTATTTTGCTGTATTTTGAAAAAGTGAAAAGTGAATAAATTCATTTGGACAGTAAAACTGGAATTGCCATGTCTAATTTATTTTGACTGTGAAATAAGTCACTTATATCAATAAAATTGAGGTAACATTGCATGGACTTTTCTGAGTAAGGAAAGAAAATTATATGGAAGTTATAGCAGTTAAATTATTTGACCACGTATTACAACTAAAACTTTGATATAAAATTGAGTTGTTCACATAATTAAGCTTGTAGAGGACAAAACAATCATGTTGTTGTACTAAACTATTTGAGTTAGTCCAGCTATAAAAGCCTCATGAGAAATACTCAATAAGGCTTAGTTGGAATTACTTAAAAAGATAAATGCAAACAATTGCAAACAATTTTTTTAAGTTGAGCCAGTGTCATTTTTTTTTTGGAGTGTAGGAGGCCACTGGGCAGATAATTGTTGATATCAAAACATGAAATTAACAGGCCGTTTCAAATATTGCATCCATGTCCATTTGTACCCTCATACTGCTGTGTGCCTGTTTTTTTTTTTTTTCAGCTGCAGTGCTTCCAGCTCAAATACTGAGCCCTGGGACACCGACAGCACATACACAGGGCCATAGATTAACTGGGACCGTGCTTTAATGAAGTGGCTTTTGGTGAGATTTGTAGCAGATAGTAAACAAGCGTAAACAACTCTGCTGCAGAGTGCAGTCTCATCATTTTGTACATGAAAACAGAGTTGGTGATAATTTTAAGATAAACAAGCACACAGGGCATTATCAATAACATTCGCTAGTGGGGTTGAGGGATAATGTAATGCAATCTCTAACATCGGACAAAAAATATATACATAAAACATACTTTCTCCTGTCCGTGTTGGTGTGAAACAGCACAGCAGCTCTAAGACAGCGTATTAAAAAACCTACAGCTACAGGAGGTGATCTGCCAGGGCTCAGAAAAGCTGAGTACTATCTGACAAGCTTCCAGTAGGAGCATCCGTCATGAATGGGGCAACATCTGTGTGTGTGCATGTGTACGACCTAGTCAATTGAATGCTTGCAGGGCAGAGGATAAGGGGGCTAACAGTGACCCGACTGTAAACCTCTCAGCTAAGCCACTATGGGCTTAGCTGGATCACTAGCTGTATGGCAGCACAGGCTCAATGGTTTAACTTTAGACATCTCAAAGTTATATCTACCCACCTAATAAAACATTCATTAACTGTGTGACCAGCACTGTCAAAAAGTTTGGCTGCAACTACAAGCTCAAGATCTTTAAAAGACACTAAGTAAATAATATTGGCCAACAAGCAGGCCAAACCACAAAGATGTGTCAATTACAGCAAATATTCACATCTAGAACTGAAACTTTTGAATTTAAAGGACTAAAATGATGTATGCGGTATTGACATTGTCTGTCTAGTGACTAATCAATCAATCTCGACTTGTAGTTGTTAGTACTGAATGTTCATAATTCTTTTTAGAAAGACACTACAATCACAACAAATGTAGGGCTTTGTGGCCCTAGGAGTTTCCATCAAATTGATCCACTGTGAATAAGCGATTCCACCAACCAACACAGCTACGCTACGCCAGCAGCCAGAAATTTGGTTGTAATTTTCACTTCTTCGTCAAGCTTTGATTAGCCGTTTTTTTTTTTTTTTTTTTTTAAAGTAGTGCAGCGTCTTTTAGTTAACAAAAGAAATGTCTCAGAAAATTGAGCAGTTTCTGTCCTAAAGCAATCTGAGCAGAGCTCCTGTGTTTCTTCTTACAATACTTGAAATCTTTCAGTAGCACTGCCTCAGACAAAACTCCACTTGATAAAAAATGTAGCAGCACAAAGTGAAAAGTTTAATTCTGGGTGTGATCAGAAACCAGTCACTATCACAGACATTTTAACCTTTTGGTCTGTGGAGAAAAGATAATGGAATTGCATTGCGTGACAGTCACTAAACTAAAACTGCATAATTAGTTATCTGTCAGTTCCTGTGACTATTGTTACTCCCCTTGCTCCGTTTTGAATAAGTCAGTCTGAACAGAAAATGGATATAACTAAAAGAAAACCATGTATTTTTTTTCCTCTTTGATCTGGACCAACTGAGCTGGAGCCAATAATAAAGATAGTCGGATACATCTCCTAATGTGTGGCAGCTGGCAGGCTTTAAATGACCTTAACTAGCATAGCCAATAGCTCTGGCATATATTTGACTTGCAAGTCTTAATAGAAAAAGTTGTAACAGGCAAATGACATTAACATAATTAGACCAAGCTCTTTCAGATCACTGCAGTAATGAAAGGACTTGTCTAACCATGACACAAAAAAAGGATCTTTTGAAAAGGTGTTTTTTCCCAGATTGCAGACAAGAGTGATTTTGTGTCAGACTAGTGTGAAGATGAAGATCTATGACTCCATGGCAGATTGAAATTTCCCACTGACAGATTTTTTGAGTCTCTTTAGTCTGCAGAATCCATGGTCAACAATAGCCTTTTTTTTGGGGGGGGGGGGACAAAGAACAACACAGTGCCATGTCCTCTCTTTAGTCCCCTTCTTTCATGCACACACACGAGATCATGTTGTGGAAAATAAATGTTAAGAACAGCGCACGCTGCTTTCAGTCCCCTTTGTAAAGAATAATACACTCCTCCCCAGGGTGTTGCTGCACAGTATTGTTTGTCATTTAAAAAGGCTAAAAACCAGTGTGAAGCACCATAATATTACATGCAACATATTTAGTACAAGAGATAAAATATAATTGGCTGAATTTTTACTATGCGAGCATAAATTGTCCAGTTTAGGTGAAAACAGCAAGCCAATTCCCATTACACCTTAGATTTTATGTTTAACTGATTAAAGACTTGCATTCAAACTCTCAAGGTTAAAGTCAGAACTTGTTCTCTGTGAGTTTATTATTTGAATTTACATGGTCATTAATGCCCTCATTAACCCAAGTCCTCACACAATGAGCATCAAGTATGATCTGAAATTTGAGTATCCAGTGGAACATCAGCCGTTCAACACAGGTTTTCTAGATGAGAAAAATAATTCAGTCAAACAGTTATAAACATGGGATGGTACAGTGCACATCAACCTCCTGGTCATGTACATCATAGAATCAGTATGAAAACAATAATATAATAATAATAATAATAATAACACAATAACAACAAACAAAAAAAAACAGGAGCAAATGTCAAGGAATCCAAGCAAAACATTTATGTAACCTAGAATCATCTGTGGGAAGATGTGGTATT